>NC_060184.1:33421588-33709088 GCF_021184085.1 Oncorhynchus gorbuscha
GTGTGTGTGTGTGTGTGTGTGTGTGTGTGTGTGTGTGTGTGTGTGTGTGTGTGTGTGTGTGTGTGTGTGTGTGTGTGTGTGTGTGTGTGTGTGTGTGTGTGTGTGTGTGTGTGTGTGTGTGTGTGTGTGTGTGTACAAATGACAGCAGAATAGGCAATGGGCTGCAAAGAGAACAGTCTTGTTGATCCTAACCCTATGAGCGTGTGTGAAAGTTGCACCCAGAAAGTATCCATCTCCCAGCTTATTGTACACACATCAGCTACATCAGCAGCACTTGAGGAAATGGGGTGACAGTGAACGTTATTACAACACCATCACATTTCATGAGCAGGATCAGAAGAGATACTGCTCAGGGCCCATATTTATTATCTACTGATCTAGGATCAGGTCCCCCGCCATCCATGTAATCTTATTAGTGATGATCTGAATGGCCGAAACTAATCAGGACTCATACTATGAGACACTTTACGAATACGGCCCTGATATGCAACTTGGAATTTAATTTGAGTTGCTAAAATGTGTTATTTAGATTACAGTTAAGATTGGGAGTGATTTGAATTGAAGCACGTGTTTTCAAGGTGGCTAGAGGCTGTTGTTATTAAGTATAATCATCAAGTGCTGAGGCTAACAGTAAATACCTAGCTCTATAACATTTCTCCAGCAGGGTTAAACTTGCACTGTACTCACAGTGAATAAGAAATGACATGCTTAACTTGGTTGCTGGCATTTATCACAAAGCTAATGGGCCATGTCTGAATTATAGATGAGTGTTGATCAAGAAGAAAGGGGAAAAATAGGTTACCTATGAGGCTGATTAGCACCCAGTGTGTGTGTGTGTGTGTGTGTGTGTGTGTGTGTGTGTGTGTGTGTGTGTGTGTGTGTGTGTGTGTGTGTGTGTGTGTGTGTGTGTGTGTGTGTGTGTGTGTGTGTGTGTGTGTGTGTGTGTGTGTGTGTGTGTGTGTGTGTGTGTGTGTGTGTGAGAGAGAGTGTGTGTGTGTTAGTTTATGTGTTAGGACAGACTAAATTAGTTCTGAATTATTGTGTGTGTGTGTTTCTCAAGTGCAGTGGCATGCAATAAAATGATAATATTCCAATATTCTGGCTTTGATCTGTAATTTATACGGAATGTATGAACACTGACAATGATATTGACCTGCCTTCATCCATTTGTTCATAGGTGCATGCACAAACACAAACACCCATCACCCGGATACTAGATGGGGTGATTCAGAGTGATGTGTGTGACCTTTGGCCAGATTCTTTTCTGCTTTATTTGGTTAGTTTCCAAATTCTTTGTGGGTCTGTGTGATCTGTGGGAAATATGTGTCTTTAATATGGTCATACAGTTGGCAGGAGGTTAGGAAGCGCAGTTCAGTTTCCACCTCATTTTGTGGGCATTGGGCACAAAGCCTGTCTTCTCTCGAGAGCCAGGTCTGTCTATGGCGGCCTCTCTCGATAGCAAGGCTATGCTCACTTAGTCTGTTCATAGTCAAGGCCTTTCTTAATTTTGTGTCACTCACAGTGGTCAGGTATTCTGCCACTAACTCTCTGTTTAGGGCCAAATAGCATTCAAATTGGGTGTGTTTTTGGTTAGTATTTTCCAATTTGTCATAAAATAGTATTTTTATCCTGTCATAATTTGGTTGGGTCTCTCTTTTTGCCTCTCTGCCACTTTCTCTCTCAGTGGTGCATTTCTCCTCACAAATCCTCATTAGCAAAAGGCAGCCAGCCGACCAGGGCAAAAGTGAAGTTCTAGCAGCAGTGATGCAGAAGAAAGGCAATAGTGGGTCAGCAATGGCCATTAAAAGCTGTAATTTTGCATCAAAGGGGGTTCGGCCCAGCAGGTAGACAGCAGCAGGGCCAGTAGCTTTAGTTAGCATCGTAGCCTATTACCATCGTAGCATATTAGCATCCACCAGACCAGCAGGTGGGCAGCTAGCAGGGTGCTAGATGTAGCTTGGCAGCATCCACAGGCCTCCCCACCGTTCAGCTGCATAAACCCAGCTAACGTGTGACACAATGATGGGTTAGAGTAGAGCGGGCCACCGCTGGTAAATGTAGAGGAAGGGAGGGATGGAGGGAGCAATGGGGGAGAGAATGAGGAGAGGAGAGTCATGAAGGATAAATAGGCAGGGGGAAAGAATGGTGGGAGAGAGAATGAGGATACATCAGGACCTGGGAGGGGGGTGATGTCTTGACCCTCACACTACACCTCTGCCTGGGGTGTGAAGCTGAATGTATTAGGGCACACACACACCTTACCCCCCCCCCCCCCCCACCACCCACACAGATGGGCACATGCTATGGCATTCACCTTCCCGATGTCCTTGTCACATAAGCCCCACAGATTCTCATCATCCTTATCCCCCTTCTCTGTAAATCTACTCTTACTCTCCTATATGGTTCTTTCCTTTCAATTCAATTCGATTTCAAGGTGCTTCATTGGCATGACATAACACAAGGTGTGCCTCACAGACTTGGGGGAGCTTCTGTCTCTTTTTCTCTATCTCTCGTAAAACTATGTTTCTCTCTATTTACAGCTCTCTCTTTCTAGCTCTCTCTCTCTCTCTCTCTCTGTCTCAGTTGTTCTTTCTCTACCACTCTACCACTCTCTCCCTCTCTCCGTGCTGCACTCCATACCTGTACCACCAGACACATACTATAAGAGTAAACGACCCCTGAGTAATAATATTCTTTCATATTGGCAGAATAATATTGATTTAGAGCTTTTCAACACTTTCTGGGCTTGTCGTAAGCATGCTAAGCATGAACGATGGATAGCTCCTAAAACTATACACAGACAGTCTATGTAAGGGTCCCTGAGAAGGACTGTTGGAACTTATTTATAGACTGTCTGCTCCAGTGACAATTTTCCCTGGGCACAGTTGCTTGCACGTGTATTCATAATCATACAATCACTGTAATATGATCTATTTATTTTCCTATTCATCATCATTAATTGCAATAGACTCATTCCCTGTTTTTTTATCTGCAGCGTATGAACTACACGCTATAACAGAGAGAGAGAGAGAGAGAGGGATGTCCGGACAATGGCATGATGGTGAGTAATCACAATTGGATGAGCACAAATCAATTCTCTTCATTAAAATCAAACAGGAGAGAGACACTCAATTGCATGATTACCACATGGAACTACAATAACAGCTAATGAGAAAAAGGAGCAAAGCAGCTGGTAGACGAGATGAGAGGTGGACACAGTTGAAGTTGGACGTTTACATACACTTAGGTTGGAGTCATTAAAACTCGTTTTTCAACCACTCCACAAATTTCTTGTTAACAAACTACAGTTTTGGCAAGTCGGTTAGGACATCTACTTCGTGCATGACACAAGTGATTATTCCAACAATTGTTTACAGATTGTTTCACTTTCACAATTCCAGTGGGTTTACATACACTTAGTTGACTGTGCCTTCGAAAAGCTTGGAAAATTCCATGAAATTATGTCATGGCTCTAGAAGCTTCTGATAGGCTAATTGACATCATTTGAGTCAATTGGAGGTGTACCTGTGGATGTAATTTCCAAACACCACTTTATTTTAAGAATGTGAAATGTCAGAATAATAGTAGAGAGAATGATTTCTTTCAGCTTTTATTTCTTTCATCACATTCCCACTGGGTCAGAAGTTTACATACACTCAATTAGTATTTGGTAGCATTGCTAATACGTGCGTACTATTGCTTGTACAGAAGAACGTGGTACCTTCAGGCATTTGGAAATTGCTCCTCTCTCTCTCTCAAAATGTTGTCTGAGGTCTAAGCTGATTCCTTTGATTTTCTCTACGATATCAAGCAAAGAGGCACTGAGTTAGAATGCAGGCCTTGAAATACATCCACAGATACACCTTCAATTGACTCAAATTATTTCAATTAGCTTCTAAAGCCATGCCATCATTTTCTGGAATTTTCCAAGCTGTTTAAAGGCACAGTCAACTTAGTGTATGTACACTTCTGACCCACTGGAATTGTGATACAGTGAGTGAAATGTATTGTCTGCAAACAATTGTTGGGAAAATTACTTGTGTCATGCACAAAGTAGATGTCCTAACAGACTTGCCAAAACTATAGTTTGTTAACAAGAAATTTGTGGAGTGGTTCAAAAATGAGTTTTAATGACTCCAACCTAAGTGTGGTTTCCTTGTGTCTGATACCATTCAATTCACTCCATTCCAGCCCCTCAGCAGCCTCCTGTGTATGTGGTGGCAGGTAGCCTACTGAAGGGTGGCCAGTTTGAGTCCCGGGTCTGATGGGAGTTTTTGGGGGGAAGTGAGCTGGCAACGGAGGGTTGCTGGTATCAAAGCACTTAACCCCCCACAACTACTTCTCCACAGGCCCCCAGTGTGGCTGCCCCCTGCTCCAACCTATATGTGTGTCTTTTGGAGGATTTGCGGAAGTCAAATTTGGACCTTGGGCATGTGATGTACACAAAATGTATGGTCACAGTTGTGTTCATTTGACGTTTTCTTATATTTAAAAGATCTGCACCTAATTTATCTACCTACGTAAATATTCGGCTTAAGAATATGTGTCCTCCAGACTTTACATTGGAAGTCATTTATACCAAGTGTCACTACAAGGTGGAGACTGCGAGATTTGGGAGCCCTGGTTGGTGATGTACTTTGACCTTGGCGCCACTTCCTCATTCTGAGAGAAGCTGTCCACGAACCAGACACCTCATTTGCAGTCTCATCATTTCTCCTGTTTTACAGGTCTGTATTATGTATACATTTATGCGCTTTATTGTTACTTGTAAGTAAAATATACAGTCAGTTAGTGGTTGTACTATTTGATGGTTTTGTGAAGTTGTTGTGACAGTTTGGTGCATGTGCGGTAAGCCGCATTGCTTATCTAGAGGGGGGAAAAGGGAGGAATTCACTGACTTTTTGGTTTCCATTTTGTATGTATTTTGTAGCTCCTGTCACTGTTATTTAATATCTCTATGGCTCAATTTCATCATGTACAGTGCATTCGGGAAAGTATTCAGACCCCTTGACTTTTTCCACATTTTGTTACGTTGCAGCCTTGTTCTAAAATGGACAAAAAAAAATGTCTCTCAATCAATCTGCTCATCAATCCCCATAATAAAAAAGGAAAATCAGGTTTTTAGAAAATGTTGAAAGTTTATAAAAAGAATAAATCTGAAATATCACATTTATATAAGTATTCAAACCCTTTACTTAGTACTTTATTGAAGCTGGACAGTTGTTTTCAGGTCTCTCCAGAGATGTTCGATCAGGTTCAAGTCTGGGCTCTGGCTGGGCCACTCAAGGACATTCAGAGACTTGTCCCGAAGTCACTCTTGCATTGTCTTGGCTTTGTGCTTAAGGTTGTTGTCATGTTGGAAGATGAATCTTCACCCCAGTCTGAGGTCCAGAGCGTTCTGGAGGAGGTTTTCATCAAGGATCTCGCTGTACTATGCTCTGTTCATCTGTCCCTCGATCCTGACTAGTCTCCCAGTACCTGCCCGCTGAAAAACATCCCCACAGCAGGATGGTGCCACCACCATGCCTCACCTTAGGGATGGTGCCTGGTTTCCTCCAGATGTGACGCTTGGCATTCACGCCAAAGAGTTCAATCTTGGTTTCATCAGACCAGAGAAGACTTGTTTCTCATGGTCTGAGAGTCCTTTAGGTGCCTTTTGGAAAACTCCAAGCAGGCTGTCATGTGCCTTTTACTGAGGAATACTTCCCAAATGCACTATATATGTGAGTGGCTATTTTTGTATGAAATTATTATTTTTGATACCAAAAGAAAAAGGAAAGTACAAAATAAACATTTTGAAAATATGTTTAATAGATTCTGAAAGAATCTGTCCACGACCCGGTCATCTTATTCCCAGTCGCCTCATTTCTCCTGTTTTACAGGATACTATTATCTGTTGACGTGGTCCTAAGCCGGGACCTGCTACACATACAATTGACAATGTTAAACTTCATCTTGAGAGGTCCTATCTGGCTAAATGGGGTGTCTGTGCAAAAGAGCTTCTGTGTAGCCATACTTACATTCTAAATAGTACGCATTTTGGTTTTGCGAAAATATAACGTTTTATAGTATGTTCAATTTCCCAAATGTTGGTGTGGTTTAAATGCCAGGATATCATACTAATTTCGGCTTTCATCTAGAATTTGCTGCATACCCACGCTGATAATTAGATAAGGAGTTAATGGCGGGAAACGACATTAGGTGACACATTCTCAGTACGGTTGAGCCTAGTATCTTGATGCAATCGTTTTTTTATAAACAGAACGTTCTAAATAGTATGTGGTACGATTAGTACACAGTATGTTGTTCTAGGAAGTTGTAGCCAAGACAGATTTCAGACTCTGCCACTCTCTGTGCTGACCTTGGGCCTTCCATGCAGCAGCCCCACTGTCTGTGACAGAGGTGACAGGGTACGAGAGAAGGGGATACAGGGAGAAAGATGATGGTTTCTTTAGTCTACTTGGCACTGGGGTCTCACGCCTCAAACACCTACAACGTCATTGCACAAAACACTACCGTTACTGTCAAGCCGCCTGCCAGTACAATTTGATGCATACGTTCGATAAATCCAACGTATGCACCACACAGAGCGCACTGCAATGCAGTGCTGCAAGGCAAGGTGTGATTGAGGCATCAGGCACTTGCTGGTGAGAATGGACTCGAGTACTGTAGGCTATCATTAAGTTATTGGTTGGTATTTGTCATTCTACTGTCAGATCCAGGGTAATCACAGGCCACAGGGTACAGAGAGAAACGCACCAGCACACACAAACAATATATCTTATAGCAATAACTTTCCAGCAATGTCCTTGAAATGTATGGCACGCAACACCTAGTATGATATAAATCTAGCTTTGATCTAATCTTAAAGCTCAGTTCAAAGTTAACAACCTGCTATCCCCCATCAACTGCTCACCAATCAGAGCAATGGAAAGGGCTATATGAAGCTCGAAACCCCCACTAGTAAACTGTTTTACTGACCAATGCAAATCAAATCAAAGTTTATTGGTCGCTTACACAGATTTGCAGGTGTTATCCAAGTGCACCGAAATGCTTGTGTTTCTAGCTTCAATAACAGTGCAGTAATATTTAGCTAAAGGCTTGTGTTTCTAGCTCCAACAGTGCAGTAATGCCTAGCAATAAAAACAAAATCAACAACACACACATAATCCCCCAAAATAATTACAACAAATTAAGAAATGAAGACCGAATATAAAAATACACTATATGACCAAAGGTATGTGGATGAACATCTCATTCCAAAATCATGGGCAATAATATGGAGTTGGTCCCCCTTTCCTGCTATATCAGCCTCCACTCTTCTGAGAAGGCTTTCCAGAAGATGTTGGAACATTGCTGTGGGGACTTGCTTCCATTCAGCCACGAAAGCGTTGGTGAGGTCGGGCACTGCTGTTGGGTGATTAATTCGCCGTTCCAATTCATCCCATAGGCGTTTGATGGGGTTGTGGTCAGGGCGAAAATGCAGGCCGTTCAAGATCTTCAAAACCGACAAACCATTTCTGTATGGACCTCGCTTTGTGCACAGGGGAATTGTCGTGCTGAAACAGGAAAGGGCCTTCCCCATACTGTTACCACAATGTTGGAAGCACAGAATTATCGAGATTTCTAAGGGTTGTCCACATACTTTTGTATATATAATGTATATACACATATAATGGTTTGTAGAGACAACTTGGACAGTATATGATAGAAAAGGTTTGTACGGCTGTAGTTGTATAGAATGATTCATGACTAAAATACCGTATACAGTATACATATAATCAATCAATGTAATCAATGATCACTGCATCTACATAAGGCTGCAGTCTCTAAGGTGCAGGGTAGAGTGCCAGGTGGTAGCCGGCTAGAACAGTGACTAAGGTTCAGGTCAGGGTACAGTCTGATGGCCTAGAGATAGAAGCTATTTCTCAGTCTCTCGGTCCCAGCTTTGATGCACCTGTATTGCCTATGCCTTCTATATAGTAGCGGGGTGAACAGGACGTGGCCTTGATGATCTTCTTGGCCTTCCTGTGACACAGAGTGCTGTAGATGTCCTGGAGGGCAGGAAGTGTGTCACTGGTGGTGCGTTGGGCTGACCGTACCACCCTCTGGAGAGCCCTGCGGTTGCGGATGGTGCAATTGCAATACCAGGCGACAATACAGCCCAACAGGATGCGCTCAAAGGTCCATATGTTCTTGAGGGTCTTAGGGGCCGAGACAAATTTCTTCAGCCTCCTAAGTGGCGCTGTTGCGCTTTCTAACCATTTCTAACCAACACCACCCATGACTGCATCATTTGACTGCAGGAAAGGCTACTATGGTCATATTAATTTGATTGGTTAATCAGACATGGTATTCCTTCCTTCCTCTTATTCTGGGTACATTTGCCTTTTCTTTAAGTAGTGTACAGGACAGAAATAAGTCAAGTGACATAGTCTACATGCCAACAGAACATATCAGTGAGTGGAATCAAGTCTCTTGTCTCTCCAGGAACTTGGGCGGCTTTCAGAGACGCTGCTGCCACATCATTGGCACTTCCTACAACTTGTGCTCCTGCACGATCACACAAGTGCTCTGCACAAATGTCAAACACGTACACAGCAACAGTATGCTCTCATGAGTTCAAGGCAACAAGACGCACTACCAGACACCAAAGATCATTCTTGGCAAGAGCTCTCAAACTAGGCAAATGACATTCTCCATCACTAAAGGCATTTGATAGGCTTATCTATTGATTTGCTGTGTACAACTTTTGATGACACACCTTTGATGATATATTTAGGCAGATTATATATTTTTTACCTGTTTTTGCATGACATCACATTTCACGTGTGTTCCAATACCAATATCTTCAAATCAACCTAAACCTACCAAGGGCCCAACTGGACATCCAATGACAGTGTATGCACTAGCTTTATAGAAGCAGCACATTTAACTTTGTTTGTAGCTAAAATGGGGATAGATGAATATAAAAAGAAGAAGAAGAAATAAGTAGGTCTATGACTGCAACTAGTCCTTTTCTCGGTGGTTGTCCTTTAAGATGGGGATCACTTCCATATTCCTGAGGTTGAGCAGAGAGAGCGAGAGAAAGCGGTCATGGTCATGGGTTGTCTTTTCATTTTACCACGGCAACAGCATATTCCATCGTTACGGTCTGCTGTAGAATGAATGGTCTGACATGTCTGATGTGTGTGTTGTTGCTTTGTTCTCTGTATAGAAGAAGATGGCTCTGCTATTGAGCTTCAGGTCCTGGAGAAATGACCCCTTGTTCCTCTCTAATTTTCCCTGTGCTGGACCAAGACGTCGATTTGTCTGTAGCTTTACTGTTTGAGTAAGAGAGGATTATAAATGTTTTACAGTGTTGATAACAGTGCCTAGGGCACTGGAAGATGTATTGATTCATGAGTATCTTTTAGCAGAATCTTCTAGCATCTTCTTACACACCTATGTGTTTTGTTCCTGCATGCAGTAGGGGGGCAGACATCAAATAAGCAAAGTGCTGTTGAGGTGTGAATGACACTGTATGTTTTTCTTCGTTGTCCATTGTGAATGAAGTCAGCATATAACATTTTTCTGGTTTTGTTTATCATTATTTTTGGGGTTGTTTTGTTTATCATAATTTTCTTTTGGCCTAATCAGATTTTCAAATTAGCACAACGATTTTCTAAAAATGTTATAGAATTTCTGAAACTGTTTTTAACCCTATTAATCCAACATGAATATGTCAGACTCATTGTCAGTCGCAGGTGTGTTTTTTCTCTCTCTTTTTTACTGTAAACCTACACTTTCACAATGTATGGTAAAGCATGATCCGTATTTTATTTCTTACAACCTAGTCAGCAGCACTTCTTAGTTTTTCCCATGCAAAGCCCGGGACCACCCGGTTGTCTAAGGCCCAGGTCGGAAACAAAGCAGGTCAAATCCCCCGTGCTGTCCAGTAGTGGGATAATACCTGTGAGTCGATGCTGCAGCCTTGGCAAAACATCGAGACCTAATCTTTTCATTTTTTAAAAACATATTTTTATCTGCTTCACAAATTGTCACTTCGAAATGTTTATCAGACCATGAAAAGTCAACACTTTTTTTGCAGCTTTCCAAAAACAATTACCGCCATACCCTCTGATAATCGAGAATTATACTGACTACTACTGCCGAAATGTGTGAATACCGGTAACAAAATGCAGCACGGACCGTTGAGGGAGTAGTAAGTGCTAGCGCGATGCTTAGCATGAAACTGAGGCCAGCTCTCCCATCACCATCGACAGACAGACAGTTCAGATAGGTCCATTTACCTATGTGAAATGAGCCACAATAATGATTAGTGACATCAGTGGAATTAGCGATTCACCTTCAAATTAAAAGTCCCTCATTGAAGGTGATGCAAACGAATACAAATAGTGGAATCATGCCATATGTTTGTACTAATTTAAAGTTGTACAAGGTTGAAATTGTTACACAATTTAAAATACAATAATGAATACATTTGACAATAAATAGAATCAATTGAAATCTCACTGTGGATATTTTAGACTGCATAATTGCATTTGGCATACCGTACAGCCTTAAATATTTTTAATTTCACCTTTATTTAACATGTCAGGTCAGTTAGGAACAAAATCTTATTTTCAATGAAGGCTGAGGAGCAGTGGGTTAAGCTGCCTTATTCATGGGTAGAACTGGGTAGAACTATTTGGTTTTAAATATACTGAAGTATCAACAATAATTGCAATTGCTTAACATATACTTAAGTATAAAAAAAGTATAAATTATTTCACTATTTTCATTTGTTTATTATTCCCTTACAGCTAGCCAGCTGCACACTCTAACAATCAGACATATCTAACTAATCATTTGTGTTTAGCAAGTCCGCCAGATCAGACGCAGTAGAGATGACCACAGACGTTCTCTGGATAAGTGTGTGAATTGGATCATTTTCCTGTCCTGCTTAGCATTGAAAACGTACCGAGAACTTTTTGTTGTCAGGGAAAATGTATGGAGTAAAAAGTGCATTATTTTCTTTAGTAATGTAGTGTAAGAGCGTCTGCTAAATGACTTAAATGTAAATGTAGTGAAGAAAAAGTAAAAGTTGCAAAAACTACAAATAGTAAATAAAATACAGATATCCCCAAAAACGACTTAATTAGTACTTAAAATATTATTATTATTTACACCACTGCCCATTATTTCACAACAGCTCAGTGAGCTACGTACTAGCCTTGATGTATTTGCTCTATCTAGTGCTAAGAGTTTATAGTTCATTTGTAGTGATGTTGCCTTAACCTCTCTAGGGTACGTGGGATGTTAGCGTCCCACCTGGCCAACATCCGGTTAAATTGCAGTACGCGAAATTCAAAAATACACAATTCAAATATTTAACATTCTTGAAAATATATGTGTTATACATCAAAATAAAGCTTAATTTCTTGTTAATCCAGCCACTGTGTCAGATTTCAACAATGATGTACGGCGAAAGCAAACCATGCAATTATCTGAGGACAGCACCCCGCTACAAAACCATGAAAATCATATTTCAAGCATGCAGGTGTGACACAACAGTCAGAAATAGGGATATCAAAAATGCCGTACCTTTGATGATCTTCTTCTGTTGGCACTCCAAAAGGTCCCAGTTACATCACAAATTGTCCTTTTGTTCGATAATGTCCTTCTTTATATCCATAAAAACTCAGTTTAGCCTGTTATAGCTAGACGTTCGACAACATCTGGTGAAATTGCAGAGTGCGAAATTCAAGATAAATTATTAGAAATATTTCACTTTTATAAAATCACAAGTGCAATACCCCAAAATAAAGCTTAACTTCTTGTTAATCCAGCCACCATGTCAGATTTCAAAAAGGCTTTATGGCGAAAGCAAACCATGCGATTATCTGAGGACAGCACCCCACCATACAAACCCATGAAAATCATATTTCTACCAAGCAGGTGCGATACAAAAGTCAGAAATAACAAGCCAGAAATAAGATCTTCTTCTGTTGGCACTCCAATATGTCCCAGAAACATCACAAATGGTCCTTTTTATATCCCCAAAATGTCAACTTATTTGGCGTGTTTGATTCAGAAAAACATCCGTTCCAACTCGCCCAGCATGACTACAAATTATCTAATAAGTTACCTGTAAACTCTCTCCAAACATTTCAAACAACTTTCCTAATCCATCATTAGGTATCCTAAAACGTAAATAATTGATAAAATGTAAGACGGAAAATACTGTGTTCAATAGCGGATAAAATCAACGTGGTGTGCGTGACCTGGAGTGCGCACCAAACAAAAGAGTACACATGGCTTGACACTCATTCTGAACAGCAGTACTTCTTCATTTCTCAAAGGAAAAACATCAACCAATTTCTAAAGACTGTTGACATCTAGTGGAAGCCATAGGAACTGCAACCAGGTGCCTCATAAATCTAGTTCCCCATTGAAAACCAAAGAAAACACAGTGAATTCAACAACCCAAAAATTCTTGGATGGTTTGTCCTCGGGTTTCACCTGCCAAATAAGTTCTGTTATATTCACATACACATTATCTCAACAGTTTTAGAAACTGCAGAATGTTTTCTATTCACATCTACCGATTATATGCATATCCTAGCTTCTGGGCCTGAGTAGCAGGCAGTGTACTTTGGGCACGCTTTTCATCCGGATGTGAAAATTACCGCCCCCTATCCCAAAGAGGTTTTAACAACCTTTTACTACAGTGAGCCAAATCAGGGCCACAAAAAATGTTTCTTGGTAGTCTAACCATGTGGCCTTTGTGGATGGACCATTTCAGGTTGTCAGTGATGTGCACGCCAAGGAACTTGAAGCTTTGACCCTCTCCACTGTGGCTCCGTTGATGTGGATGGGGGCATGCTGTCTCTGCTGTCTCCTATTGTCCACGATCAGCTACTTCATTTTGTTGACGTTGAGGAAGAGGTTCTTTTCCTGGCACTACTCTGCCAGGGCTCTCGCCTCCTCCCTACAGGCTATCTCATCGTTCTTGGTAATCAGGCCTAACACTGCAAACTCAGCAAACTTGATGACTGAGTTGGAAACATGCTTGGCCACACAGTCATGGGTTAAAAGGGAGTACAGAAGGGGGCTGAGCACGCACCCCTGTGGGACCCCCGTGTTGAGGATCAGTGTGGCAGAGGTGTTGTTGCCTACCTTCACCACTTGAGTTCGACCCAGTTGCACATAGAGAGGTTTAAACCCAGGGCCCTGAGCATAGTGATGAGCTTGGAGGGCACTATGGTGTTGGAGAATGAGCTGTAGTTGATGAACAGCATTCTTACATAGGTATTTCTCTTGTCCAGATGGGATAGGGCAGTGTGCAGTGCAATGGCGATTGTGTCGTCTATGGATCTGTTGGGATGATATGTGAATCGTAATGGGTTATGGGAATTGTAATGAATCGTACGGCCCAGTACATCACTGGGGCTAAGCTGCCTGCCATTCAGGACCTCTACACCAGGCAGTGTCAGAGGAAGGCCCTAAAAATTGTCAAAGACCCCAGCCGCCCCAGTCATAGACTGTTCTCTCTACTACCGCATGGCGAGCGGTACCGGAGTGGCAAGTCTAGGACAAAAAGGCTTCTCAACAGTTTTTACCCCCAAGCCATCAGTCCTGAGCAGGTAATCAAATGGCTACCTAGACTATTTGCATTGTGTGCCACCCCCAATCCCTCTTTTTACGCTGCTGCTACTCTCTGTTTATCATATATGCATAGTCACTTTAACTATACATTCATGTACATACTACCTCAATTGGCCCGACCAACCATTGCCCCCGCACATTGGCTAACCGGGCTATCTGCATTTTTTCCCGCCACCCACCCCCCACTATACCCGCTTTTACGCTACTGCTACTCTCTGTTCATCGTATATGCATAGTCACTTTAACCATCTCTACATGTACATACTACCTCTACCTCAGCAGGACTAACATGAGTCTGTATGTAGCCTCGCTACTGTTATAGCCTTGCTACTGTATATAGCCTCGCTACTGTTATTTTTCACTGTTTTTTACTCTTGTTTTTATTTCTTTACTTACCTATTGTTCACTTAATACCTTTTTTTGCACCATTGGTTAGTAAGTAAGTAAGCATTTCACTGTAAGGTCTACACCTGTTGAATCCGGCGCACGTGACAAATAAACTTTAATTTGATTTTTCACGTTGGCCACAGAGAATGAGTGCACAGCGTTGAGGTCCCGCATCGGCTACTCGATGTTGTTTTCCTCGAAGCGGCGAACAAGTTGTTTAGCTCGTCCAGGAGCAAGGCGTCGGTGTCTGTGATGTGGCTGGATTTCCCTTGATAATCCAAGATTGTCTGGAGTCCCTGCAACATACGTCTCGTATCTGAGCCCTTGAATTGTGACTCCACTTTGTCCCTGTACTGTCGTTTTGCCCCTTTGTTTGCCTTGCGCAGATTGTTGGTGGTCTGTTTGTAAAAGTATATGTATCACCTTGACATGATTTAGATGTGGTGGTTTTGTGTGAATACTGCCATCTATCTATGGTGATTGGTTTGGATAAGTTCTAATAAGACCTGTAATATTTCCAAGACTTCGTAATCAAAACAATCTTGAAGCATAGATTCCGATTGGTTAGACCAATGTTGAACAGTCCTTACCATGGAAGCTTCCTGTTTAAATTTCTGCCCACAGGTGGGGAGGAGCAGAATGGAAGCGTGATCTGATTTGCCAAAGGGAGGGCAGGGGGTGGCCTTTTAGCCATCCCAGAAAGAAGAGTAGCAATGATCCAGGGTCCGTGTTGCGTGTGTAGCACAGGAGATGTGTTGATATAATTTTAGTAGTGTTTTGACAGATTTCCTTTATTAAAGTCCCAAGCTAAATAAATACATGTATTTTTCCAGGAGAGTTCTTTCTTCCTGTCGGCACGAAGGACAGAGAACCTCACTGGCTGAATGGATGTAAACAATACATCCGGAGAGAGCCATGATTCCAGAGTATATTACAGTCCCTGATGTCTCCCAGGAAGTAGTCACAAACCTTTATCTGGTCTCAAGGTTAGACTGATTGGCTGACAAAGGGATGTTAGTCATAACACACTGGGGGAAAAACTGGTTAAATCAACATTGTTTCCACAATATTTCAACTTCAAAAATTGATGTGATGGTGTTGAATCAATGTGGAAAACGTATTGGATTTGCAAAAAGTCATCAACACAAGAACATTATTTTTTTACCCAACTTTTAAGCAAAAGCCAATGACATGTTGAAAGGTTTTGTTGAATTCAAGTGAGTTGACTACTCAACCAAATGTAAATCAAAACTAGACATTGAACTGTGCCCAGTCAGGAGGCTTTTATTTCTGTGTGTATGTGTATGTGTATGTTTGTGTGTGTGTGTCTGCGTGCACGTGTCTTTCCGTGCATGTATGTGCATGAGTACATGCACATTATAGATTTATTTTTAAAATGTACTATACAATAGATGACTACAATTATCTTGACATTATGATTGGATGAAAGTGCTTCTGCAGATTTTCTGACCAAGACTAATTTGTTAGAAAGTGTCACCCAGATCTGCACAGATGATTCAAACTCAAAGGTAAATAGTTTTTTCTTGTCAAATTTAATCAAGATGACAAAAGAACAAAACAAAAACCTTCGGTTGGAATTGGGAAATGGTTGACTTGCGAACCCAGTCAGCTTGACAGTTGTTAAAAATACCGGACTTTTACTTCAATGCTACCTCGGCTTTCATCATTCTAGACAAACCGACCTTGGAAGCACAACACTGTACAGATACACACCATGCAATTCAGTTTGACAGTTTTGATCATTTCTGAGTTTTATTTCAACGTTAACCTCTGCTTTTGCCTCAACGATTCCAGATGACCCAGCTCTCAGGCTGTCACACCCTGATCTGTTTCACCTGTCTTGTGCTTGTCTCCATTTCCTCCCCATTATCCCCTGTGTATTTATATCTACGTTTTCTGCTTGTCTGTTGCCAGTTCGTCTTTTTTTATTGTCAGGTCTTAACAGCGTGTTTCCTGTTTCTTAAGTTCTTGTTTTCTAGTCTTCCCGGTTCTGAACTTTCTGCCTGCCCCGACCCTGCCCCTGAGCCTGCCTGCCAGTCCCTGCCTTGGATTACGAATGTCTGCCTTCCCTCAATCTGCCCTTTTGCTCTAAAAAATATTCGGAGAACCGAACCATCCGCCTCCTGTGTCTGCATCTTAGTGATATCCTGAGACAGACGCAACCGTATACACTTACACAGGGACAGACTCGTCCCACAAAACTCTAACATTTCCCCCTCAAGGCCCCTGCACAACATGCAACCCTACAGAAAATGTTCAGCATAGTTATAACCCCACTCCCCTTCGAAGCCATTGAACCATCGCCACTCAACTGTATAGTTAGACCCCCACTGTGTTCCAACCAATTTGCAACCCACTAAACCTCGTACACTAATCAACAGGGAAAGGGATATGAACTGCATCAATCAATCAATCAATCAATCAATCAATCAATCAATCAATCAATCAAGTGTATTTATTTTTAACATCAGCAGATGTCGCAAAGTGCTGTACAGAAACCCAGCCTAAAACCCCAAACAGCAAGCAATGCAGATGTAGAAGAACGACTTAGCATGGGGCTAAGGGGACAGGAGAGTACGACCTGTAAGCGGGACTGAGGGGAATATTTAGTGTAATGATCCAATATGTGTCTAATGAAGAGACCCGATGACTAAGGGGTCATGTTCCAGTTAATTCATTGGATCATTAATGAGTGTGTTTGTGTGTGTGTGTGTGTGTGTGTGTGTACGTGTGTGTGTGTGGTCTGTTTTTGCCTCAGAAGAGTCCCTTCTATCACTCTTTGTTCTTTCCTCTCATTTCCCTCACTGCCCTCCCTCGTTCCCTCCATCGCCCTTACGCTCTTTCCGTTCAGACCTCCCTCGTTCCCTCCATCGCCCTTACGCTCTTTCCGTTCAGCCCTCCCTCTTTCCCTCCATCGCCCTTACGCTCTTTCCGTTCAGACCTCCCTCGTTCCCTCCATCGCCCTTACGCTCTTTCCGTTCAGCCCTCCCTCGTTCCCTCCATCGCCCTTACGCTCTTTCCGTTCAGCCCTCCCTCTTTCCCTCCATCGCCCTTACGCTCTTTCCGTTCAGCCCTCCCTCGTTCCCTCCATCGCTCTTACGCTCTTTCCGTTCAGCCCTCCCTCGTTCCCTCCATCGCTCTTACGCTCTTTCCGTTCAGCCCTCCCTCGTTCCCTCCATCGCCCTTACGCTCTTTCCGTTCAGCCCTCCCTCGTTCCCTCCATCGCCCTTACGCTCTTTCCGTTCAGCCCTCCCTCGTTCCCTCCATCGCCCTTACGCTCTTTCCGTTCAGCCCTCCCTCTTTCCCTCCATCGCCCTTACGCTCTTTCCGTTCAGCCCTCCCTCGTTCCCTCCATCGCCCTTACGCTCTTTCCGTTCAGCCCTCCCTCGTTCCCTCCATCGCCCTTACGCTCTTTCCGTTCAGCCCTCCCTCGTTCCCTCCATCGCCCTTACGCTCTTTCCGTTCAGCCCTCCCTCTTTCCCTCCATCGCCCTTACGCTCTTTCCGTTCAGCCCTCCCTCGTTCCCTCCATCGCCCTTACGCTCTTTCCGTTCAGCCCTCCCTCGTTCCCTCCATCGCCCTTACGCTCTTTCCGTTCAGCCCTCCCTCGTTCCCTCCATCGCCCTTACGCTCTTTCCGTTCAGCCCTCCCTCTTCCCCTCCATCGCTCTTACGCTCTTTCCGTTCAGCCCTCCCTCTTTCCCTCCATCGCCCTTACGCTCTTTCCGTTCAGCCCTCCCTCTTTCCCTCCATCGCCCTTACGCTCTTTCCATTCAGCCCTCCCTCGTTCCCTCCATCGCTCTTACGCTCTTTCCGTTCAGCCCTCCCTCTTCCCTCCATCGCTCTTACGCTCTTTCCGTTCAGCCCTCCCTCTTTCCCTCCATCGCTCTTACGCTCTTTCCGTTCAGCCCTCCCTCGTTCCCTCCATCGCTCTTACGCTCTTTCCGTTCAGCCCTCCCTCTTTCCCTCCATCGCCCTTACGCTCTTTCCGTTCAGCCCTCCCTCTTTCCCTCCATCGCCCTTACGCTCTTTCCGTTCAGCCCTCCCTCTTTCCCTCCATCGCCCTTACGCTCTTTCCGTTCAGCCCTCCCTCTTTCCCTCCATCGCTCTTACGCTCTTTCCGTTCAGCCCTCCCTCTTTCCCTCCATCGCTCTTACACTCTTTCCGTTCAGCCTTCCCTCTTGTTCTCCAGTTCCATATCTCCCTCCTTTCTCCTCTCACTCCATCTCTCCATCTCCGATACAGACACGCATTCAGAGGTAGTGTTTTTTCAATTAAAAACATGTTCGTCTTCGTGTAGGACTGTTGATCCGAACGATAATGTTACCACAAATCACAGTGTGAGCAGAATATGTTTTTCATACGTTTTTCTTTAATTTAATCTTCTTTTTAAAACAGAGATTTGTTTATTATTGAGACTGGAAAATGATTTGCATATCATATACTAATATAATAATAATTTGGTGGGTGGTTATATCGATCTTACTTCCCACATGTAGAAGAGTGATTTATTATGCATTTGTGAATTAGAATTTTATGCATATCCCAACTCTCCCTGAGACATGGGGTCACGGCAAGGGTCTGCCACTCGTGGGAATTGGCCTATATGGATAGGGCTAAATTGAAATGATTCTTACAGAGGCACTATAAAATGCATTACCAGGTAGCAATTAACAGGGAGAACAGTTAGGAGATTATGGGAAAATGATTAGACCAAACTTGAGGACACCGGACACAAGACTGAATCATAACATTATGATTGGCAGATATGACTTTTATGACTAAAAGAAGAGTCTTCAACTATAGGGTGGATTGTGAATCCATTTTAAATCTCATTCTGGGGCAGGGTGGGCATAATGTGAAAGCTGACTAGCTAAATTCTAAAATTGGATTTTACAGTGTGAGGATTTAACAAGGCGATACAGAGAAACTGATTTGCGATGTTGGTGCACGTAGAAAGGAGTCGTGAGGAGCATTCAGGTGCGTGTTAAGCAGAACATTTTCTTCACAATAGACAAACATAGTGATCATAAACGTTGACATGGTATATGACATGAGTTTTATGATATGGAAATGTGATGTGAACGTTTGTACTCATGGTTGTTAGGCTGGATTTAATGACATCAAAGTGTTATTTATTATGATCTTCAACTTTTCATCTTCTCAGTCCTCTTAATTTACAGCTTTTCCTTCACTCAGACAACAAAAAATGTACGAAAGTTGCCCAATTAGCGGGAGGGAATCGGGGTAATTCCTTGTCGCGGGCTGAGCTCAAGTTCAGAACGACTATCAGTCAAAACTCAAACATAGCTTTGTAGCGTAGATCCTGAGATCTGACATAATTTATAGCGTAGTAGTAGTAGTAGTGGTAGTAGTAGTAGTAGTAGGAGTAGTAGTAGTTGTCACGTTCTGACCTTAGTTCTTCTGTTATATCTTTGTTGTAGTATGGTCAGGGCGTGAGTTGGGTGGGTAGTCTATGTTCTTTTTTCTATGATTTGGTATTTCTGTGTTTGGCCTGGTATGGTTTTCAATCAAAGGCAGCTGTCAATCATTGTCCCTGATTGAGAACCATACTTAGGCAGCCTGTTTTCACCCTTGAGTTGTGGGTGATTATTTTCTGTTCATTGTTTTTTCAGCACCACACAGGACTGTTCGGTTGTCGTTTTATTTGGTTTGTTCAGTGTTCAATTACTTTATTAAAAATATGAACACTTACCACGCTGCGCATTGGTCCTCCTCTTCTTCCACCCACGACGATCATAGTAGTAGTAGTAGCTTTTATTGGTTTCTGACAGACACAGACTGAATTTTACACAAATGTACAATCATAACTTCAATCATATATAATTATTCAATAGTAAAATCCTAAACTAGCAAATCACTTAATATAATACAATGTTAAAATATGCAATATATACAAAACAACAAGACCACAACGATAAGGTTCAAGGTGGAGGTTTAAAAAAATACATATTTAGAGGTGTTAGGAAGGCATTTCTAAGGCCCCTGGGCTATATGGTGTCTGCGTTGATCAGTTTTAGTGTGGAATGGGAGAGTTCTGATAGCAGCCTGTTCGTGTCATGGGACTGTTCTGTTTATGGCTGGTACGGGTTGCCCATCCAGTAATCTGCTGTCTGGTTGGGGGAAGCCAGTTTTCAAGCTAGGTGCTCTGCAGAGATTGAGCAAATGTCAGGCAGAGCCGCTCCCATCTGCTCTCCAAGGACATTATTCGGAGGGTTTCCCGGTATCTGGTGTACAACCCACCCGGAGTTTATCTGAACACTCTCCAGCAGTGCCAAGCAGGGACAGTATACTCCAGAAGTGATCTTATGTAGCCATTGGATAGTACTGTAGGTCTGCTGTGGTTACCAATAAGTGCTTAATGCACTTGAGGAGGTCCTGGTGTCAACCTGGCTGTTGCAGTAAGACCCTGCACCCTGACACTGTTGATGAAGAGGGTTTTAGATAATGTGACATGCATCAGTACACATTCATTTCCATTGGTAGCATGTTACAGTACAGCCACTACATTCCAATGTAGGTGCTTATCAGTTCTCAAATCTGCCATTTTCAACCTACATACAGGTACCTTGCTCAAGGACACATTTCCAGATTTTTCACCTTGTCAGTTTTTGGATTCGAACAGGCGATCTTTCAGTTACCAGCCCAACACTCTAATTACGAGGCTAATTGCTATGCATGCTGTAGGCCTATCTTTCTTAACCTTCTCTTTGCTGCCTGTGTGATGTGTGCTCTGAAATGTGAAGCTCACACAAGCTTTTTCTTTCTTTTCACAAGGTTTTCTAGCCAGCAGCATACCACCCTGAATACCACTTCTGGCATGCTTCTGAAGCTCAGCAGGGTTGGTCCAGGTCAGTTCCTGGATGGGAGACCAGATGCTGCTGGAAGCGGCCAATAGGAGGCACTCTTTCCTCTGGTCTAAAAATTGGGGACACTGCCCTGTGCAGGGTGCCGTCTTTCGGATGGGATGTTATTAAACGGGTGTCCTGACTCTCTGAGGTCATTAAAAAGATCTTATTGGAACTTATTGTAAGAGTAGGGGTGTTAACCTCGGTGTCCTGGCTAAATTCCCAATCTGGCCCTCAAACCATCACAGTCACCTAATAATCCCCAGTTTACAATTGGCTCATTCACCCCCCTTCTCTCCCCTGTATCTATTCCCAAGGTCGTTGCTGCAAATGAGAAAGTGTTCTCAGTCAACTTACCTGGTAAAACAACAGATAAATAAAATGTATTTCTCTAAAGAAATAGACCATTTGCAAGAGAAAAGCTACACATTTTCCCAGTGGGAAAGAGTGCTAAAGTGGATTAGAAAGAGCCTCAAAGTTCACCTTTTTGTCAACCCCAGTAAAGACGCACACACACAGATACGCACACACACGCACACACACAGGAGATTCTATTAACAGTGTGTGGGGTGGTACCCTGTGGGGAGGTCGCTCTGATAGAGGGGGTTGCGTTCCTCCCTGAGGGCCGTGAGGAGCGATTCTCAGACACAGTAACAAATCACTACCCCAATACACCTGTCAGGATGTGATTAAACTCTCAGAGTCCCCCCCCCACCCCCCCCCCCACACACACACACACACACCTTCCTGGAATTTGGCAGAGGGCAGGAACTGTGAGAGTGGAAGAGTCAAAGGCCCAAAGAAATGTTATGACACAGTGTGAAGTCTACCCTAGGGTTTATTGGGCCACGGTAACATCAACCTCTAGAGAGACACGATTATCAGCATGAACAACCCCAGACTGTCCTTGTGCTATTTACTGTTATCTCTAACCTTCTGTGCCCTACAGAAAATAGAATAGAAGAAGCCTACAGTACTTACAGTATTAATGTGCACCAAGGAATTATATTTCTCAGAATCAACATTGTCCGTAGTATCTGTTGCCTACAGTTATGGCAAATGTCTCCATTGTGTTGGTATATACACTGAGTTTACAAAAAAATAGGAACACTTTCCTAATATTGAGTTGCACCCCCTTTGCCCTCAGAACAGCCTCAATTCTCCGGGCATGGACTCTACAAGGTGTCAAAAGCGTTCCACAGGGATGTTGGCCCATGTTGACTCCAATGCTTGTTGGCTGGAGTCCAGTTGGCTGGATGTCCTTAGGGCGGTGGACCATTCTTGAAGCACATGGGAAAATGTTTAGCATGAAAAACCCAGGAGGGTTGGGTTTCATGACACACTCAAAATTCAAAAGGTACTTACACATCTGAGCTATCTTTGTTGCAGGTGCACGGTGACAATTTTAATAAGATGAGAAATAAGAAGAAACCCGCACACTGCTCTTGATAGTATCACTGCTCTTTAAAAAGCTTCATCGGCCTCAAGGCCTCGGTCTGAGTTTTCTAAATTAGCACCCTTAGGTAGACATAGCCCCACCCACATCCGTTCCTGTCATGTTTGTCATTTATTATCTTGTCTTGTCCCTGTGCTTCCCATTCTATTCGTTTCCCTCTGCTGGTCTTATTAGGTTCTTTCCCTCTTTCTATCCCTCTCTCTCCCCCTCCCTCTCTCACTCTCTCGCTCTCTCTTCTCTCTATCGTTCCGTTCCTGCTCCCAGCTGTTCCTATTCCCCTAATCAATCATTTAGTCTTCCCACACCTGTTCCCGATCCTTTCCCCTGATTAGAGTCCCTATTTCCTTCCCATTCTTCCCTCTGCTGGTCTTATCTTTCCCTCTTTCTATCCCTCTCTCTCCCCCTCCCTCTTCTCACTCTCTCGTCATTCCCCAATCATCATTTAGCTGCGTGGTGAGTGTTCCGTTCAGGTGTCTGAGTCTGTCTGGTTCCTCAAGTGCCTTCCTGAGGCAACCTGCTGTTCACCTGCTGTTCAAGATCGAGTCTCCAGTTTGTCCTCGTTTTCGAGTGAAAGTTGTTTTTTTGTTTGTATTTACTTTACTGGATTAAAGACTCTGTTTTCGCCAAGTCGCTTTTGGGTCCTCTTTCACCTGCATGACAGAAGGAACCGACCAAGGAATGGACCCAGCGACTTCAGACGCTCGTTACACTGCCGTCGAGATCCAAGGAGCCATGCTCGGCAGACACGAGCAGGAATTGTCTGCTGCTCGCCATGCCGTGGAGAACCTGGCCGCTCAGGTTTCCGACCTCTCTGGACAGTTCCAGAGTCTACGTCTCGTGCCACCTGTTACTTCCTGGCCTGCCGAGCCTCCAGAACCTAGGGTTAATAACCCACCTTGCTACTCTGGGCAGCCCACTGAGTGCCGCTCCTTTCTCACGCAGTGTGAGATTGTGTTCTCTCTCCAACCCAACACATACTCTAGAGAGAGAGCTCGGGTTGCTTACGTCATTTCACTCCTTACTGGCCGGGCTCGAGAATGGGGCACAGCTATCTGGGAGGCAAGGGCTGATTGCTCTAACAAGTTCCAGAACTTTAAGGAGGAGATGATTCGGGTTTTTGACCGTTCAGTTTTTGGTAGGGAGGCTTCTAGGGCCCTGGCTTCCTTATGCCAAGGTGAACGGTCCATAACGGATTATTCTATTGAGTTTCGCACTCTTGCTGCCTCTAGTGAGTGGAACGAGCCGGCGCTCTCGCTCGTTTTCTGGAGGGACTCCACGCAGTGGTTAAGGATGAGATTCTCTCCCGGGAGGTTCCTTCAGATGTGGACTCTTTGATTGCTCTCGCCATCCGCATAGAACGACGGGTAGATCTTCGTCACCGGGCTCGTGGAAGAGAGCTGCATCAACGGTGTTTCCCTGCTCCGCATCGCAACCATCTCCCTCCTGGCTTTGAGACTGAGCCCATGCAGCTGGGAGGGATTCGCATCTCGACTAAGGAGAGGGAACGGAGGATCACCAACCGCCTGTGCCTCTATTGCGGAGTTGCTGGACATTTTGTTAATTCATGTCCAGTAAAGCCAGAGCTCATCTGTAAGCGGAGGGCTACAGGTGAGCGCAACTTCAAGTCTCTCCATCAAAATCCTGTACTACTTTGTCGGTCCATCTACGCTGGACCGGTTCGGGTGCTACATGTAGTGCCTTGATAGACTCTGGGGCTGAGGGTTGTTTCATGGACGAAGCATGGGTCTGAAACATGACATTCCTTTCAGAGAGTTAGAGAAGCCTACGCCCATGTTCGCCTTAGATGGTAGTCATCTTCCCAGTATCAGATTTGAGACACTACCTTTAACCCTCACAGTATCTGGTAACCACAGTGAGACTATTTCTTTTTTGATTTTCCGTTCACCGTTTACACCTGTTGTTTTGGGTCATCCCTGGCTAGTATGTCATAATCCTTCTATTAATTGGTCTAGTAATTCTATCCTATCCTGGAACGTTTCTTGTCATGTGAAGTGTTTAATGTCTGCCATCCCTCCCGTTTGACAGGAGTGCCGGAGGAATATCATGATCTGCGCACGGTCTTCAGTCGGTCCCGAGCCAACTCCCTTCCTCCTCACCGGTCGTATGATTGTAGTATTGATCTCCTTCCGGGGACCACTCCTCCTCGGGGTAGACTATACTCTCTGTCGGCTCCCGAACGTAAGGCTCTCGAGGATTATTTGTCTGTGTCTCTTGACGCCGGTACCATAGTGCCTTCTTCCTCTCCGGCCGGGGCGGGGTTCTTTTTTGTTAAGAAGAAGGACGGTACTCTGCGCCCCCTGCGTGGATTATCGAGGGCTGAATGACATAACGGTTAAGAATCGTTATCCGCTTCCCCTTATGTCATCAGCCTTCGAGATTCTGCAGGAGCCAGGTGCTTTACTAAGTTGGACCTTCGTAACGCTTACCATCTCGTGCGCATCAGAGAGGGGGACGAGTGGAAAATGGCGTTTAACACTCCGTTAGGGCATTTTGAGTACCGGGTTCTGCCGTTCGGTCTCGCCAATGCGCCAGCTGTTTTTCAGGCATTAGTTAATGATGTTCTGAGAGACATGCTGAACATCTTTGTTTTTGTCTATCTTGAATCCTGATTTTTTCTCCGTCACTCGAGATTCATGTTCAGCACGTTCAACGTGTTCTACAGCGCCTTTTAGAGAATTGTCTCTACGTAAAGGCTGAGAAGTGCTCTTTTCATGTCTCCTCCGTTACTTTTCTCGGTTCCGTTATTTCCGCTGAAGGCATTCAGATGGATTCCGCTAAGGTCCAAGCTGTCAGTGATTGGCCCGTTCCAAGGTCACGTGTCGAGTTGCAGCGCTTTTTAGGTTTCGCTAATTTCTATCGGCGTTTCATTCGTAATTTCGGTCAAGTTGCTGCCCCTCTCACAGCTCTTACTTCTGTCAAGACGTGTTTTAAGTGGTCCGGTTCCGCCCAGGGAGCTTTTGATCTTCTAAAAGAACGTTTTTACGTCCGCTCCTATCCTCGTTACTCCTGACGTCACTAGACAATTCATTGTCGAGGTTGACGCTTCAGAGGTAGGCGTGGGAGCCATTCTATCCCAGCGCTTCCAGTCTGACGATAAGGTTCATCCTTGCGCTTATTTTTCTCATCGCCTGTCGCCATCTGGCGCAACTATGATGTGGGTAACCGTGAACTGCTCGCCATCCGCTTAGCCCTAGGCGAATGGCGACAGTGGTTGGAGGGGGCGACCGTTCCTTTGTCGTTTGGACAGACCATAAGAACCTTGAGTACATCCGTTCTGCCAAACGACTTAATGCCCGTCAAGCTCGTTGGGCGTTGTTTTTCGCTTCGTTTCGAGTTTGTGATTTCTTACCGTCCGGGTAGCAAGAACACCAAGCCTGATGCCTTATCCCGTCTGTTTAGTTCTTCTGTGGCTTCTACTGATCCCGAGGGGATTCTTCCCTATGGGCGTGTTGTCGGGTTAACAGTCTGGGGAATTGAGAGACAGGTTAAGCAAGCACTCACGCACACTGCGTCGCTTGTCCTAGTAACCTCCTTTTCGTTCCTGTTTCCACTCGTCTGGCTGTTCTTCAGTGGGCTCACTCTGCCAAGTTAGCTGGTCATCCCGGTGTTCGAGGCACTCTTGCGTCTATTCGCCAGCGCTTTTGGTGGCCGACTCAGAGCGTGACACGCGCCGTTTCGGGCTGCTTGTTCGGACTGCGCGCAGACTAAGTCGGGTAACTCTCCTCCTGCCGGTCGTCTCAGACCGCTCCCCATTCCTTCTCGACCATGGTCTCACATCGCCTTAGACTTCATTACCGGTCTGCCTTTGTCTGCGGGGAAGACTGTGATTCTTACGGTTGTCGATAGGTTCTCTAAGGCGGCACATTTCATTCCCCTCGCTAAACTTCCTTCCGCTAAGGAGACGGCACAAATCATTATTGAGAATGTATTCAGAATTCATGGCCTCCCTTTAGACGCCGTTTCAGACAGAGGCCCGCAATTCACGTCACAGTTTTGGAGGGAGTTCTGTCGTTTGATTGGTGCGTCCGTCAGTCTCTCTTCCGGGTTTCATCCCCAGTCTAACGGTCAAGCAGAGAGGGCCAATCAGACGATTGGTCGCATACTACGCAGCCTTTCTTTCAGAAACCCTGCGTCTTGGGCAGAACAGCTCCCCTGGGCAGAATACGCTCACAATTCGCTTCCTTCGTCTGCTACCGGGTTATCTCCGTTTCAGAGTAGTCTGGGTTACCAGCCTCCTCTGTTCTCATCCCAGCTTGCCGAGTCCAGCGTTCCCTCCGCTCAAGCGTTTGTCCAACGTTGTGAGCGCACCTGGAGGAGGGTGAGGTCTGCACTTTGCCGTTACAGGGCACAGACTGTGAGAGCCGCCAATAAACGCAGGATTAAGAGTCCAAGGTATTGTTGCGGCCAGAGAGTGTGGCTTTCCACTCGCAACCTTCCTCTTACGACAGCTTCTCGTAAGTTGACTCCGCGGTTCATTGGTCCGTTCCGTGTCTCCCAGGTCGTCAATCCTGTCGCTGTGCGACCTGCTTCTTCCGCGACATCTTCGTCGCGTCCATCCTGTCTTCCATGTCTCCTGTGTTAAGCCCTTTCTTCGCACCCCCGGTGCGTCCTTGTCGAGAGCGCACCTATTTACAAGGTACATAAGATCATGGACATGCGTTCTCGGGACGGGGTCACCAATACTTAGTGGATTGGGAGGGTTACGGTCCTGAGGAGAGGAGTTGGGTTCCGTCTCGGGACGTGCTGGACCGTGCACTCATTGATGATTTCCTCCGTTGCCGCCAGGATTCCTCCTCGAGTGCGCCAGGAGGCGCTCGGTGAGTGGGGGGTACTGTCATGTTTGTCATTTATTATCTTGTCTTGTCCCTGTGCTTCCCATTCTATTCGTTTCCCTCTGCTGGTCTTATTAGGTTCTTTCCCTCTTTCTATCCCTCTCTCTCCCCTCCCTCTCTCACTCTCTCGCTCTCTCTTCTCTCTATCGTTCCGTTCCTGCTCCCAGCTGTTCCTATTCCCCTAATCAATCATTTAGTCTTCCCACACCTGTTCCCGATCCTTTCCCCTGATTAGAGTCCCTATTTCTTCCTTTGTGTTCCGTTCCTGTCCTGTCGGTTCCTTGTTTAGAATTCACCGTGCTGTGATTGTGTATCGCCCTGTCGTGTCGTGTTTTCCTCAGATGCTGCGTGGTGAGCAGGTGTCTGAGTCTGTCTGGTTCAAGTGCCTTCCCGAGGCAACCTGCTGTTCACCTGCTGTTCAAGATCGAGTCTCCAGTTTGTCCTCGTCATTTCGAGTGAAAGTTGTTTTTTTTGTTTGTATTTACTTTACTGGATTAAAGACTCTGTTTTCGCCAAGTCGCTTTTGGGTCCTCTTTCACCTGCATGACAGTTCCATGCATCGAATGGGGTTGGAGTCAAGGGAAAACAAATAAGTGCTACCAAAATAAATACATAAATATTCAAATAAAGTGTGTACATAAAACGTATTAAACACGTCTGTAAAACCACAATGAGGACATCGGCCTACCAAGGAAGTTTTCATAAATCATTGGGTACGGCGCAAGACAAATGTCAGAGTCATCTGAAATAGGGGCATAATTCATATTCTCATTTACAACATAACATAGAGGCATTTCATCATTAAGACCTTTAGGAAATAATGTCTGGAGGGAGAAAATCCATTATTTATATCACCTCCCCTGTCTGATATCTTAACTTTCTCTATGCCACAACATCTAAAAGGTAGAAATGTCATGTTTTAGGTCATTAAAATGTACTGCGATTGGTTCATTCCTGTCGTTTCTCCTGATTGAACTTTTATGTTGACTGATTCTCTGTTTGAGAGAACGAGAGGTTTTACCTACATAGCACAGCCCACATGGGCATTTAATAATGTAAATAACATGGGTGGTGGAACACGTAATAATGACATTTATTTGGAACCGTTTTCCTGTATGTGGGTGGCAGAAATATTCACACTTCATCATATTGTTGCACTGTGCGCATCCTCTGCATTTATAGCTAGCATTCGGAAGAGGGCGTAAAAGAGCCTGGCTGACAGTTGGCATGGATACATTTATGGGGTAAATTGTGACCTCTCCTATAAACAATAAGTGGGCGATTCCTAAATTGAGCTGGCAAAGCTGGGTCCCATGTAATTGACACACTCACACCGGTACACCTGGGCCTGGCACTCACTACCATCTCCCCTTCAAAGGCACTTAAATATTTTGTCTTGCTCATCCCCCCTCTGAATGGCACATATACACAAACCATGTCTCAATTGCTTCAAGGTTTAAAAAAACCTTCTTTAATTGAAGTGGATTGAACAAGTGACGTCAATAAGGGATCATAGCTTTCACCTGGTCAGTCTACGTCATGGAAAGAGCAGGTGTCCTTAATGTTTTGTACACTTGTGTCACACCCTGATCTGTTTCACCTGTCTTGTGCTTGTCTCCACCCCCCACCAGGTGTCTCCTATTTCTTCCCATTATCCCCTGTGTATTTATACTTGCGTTTTCTGTTTGTCTGTTGCCAGTTCGTCTTGTTTTTGTCAGGTCTTACCAGCGTGTTTCCCTGGTTCGCCCATGCGCTAGTTTTCTAGTCTTCCTGGTTCAGACCTTTCTGTTTGCCCTGACCCTGCCTGCCGTTCTGTCCCTTTTTGACTCTGCCTTGGAGTATGAACCTCTGCCTGCCCTCGACCTGCCGTTTTGCCTGCACCTTGGTTATAATAAATATTCTGAGAACCAAACCATTCGCCTCCTGTATCTGCATCTGGGTTATATTGGCCTCCCGAGTGGAGCAGCAGTGTAAGATGCTGCATCTCAGAGCAAGGGGTGACACTACAGTCCCTGGTTCAAATCCAGGCTGTATCACATCCGGTTGTATTTGGGAGTCCCATAGGGCAGTGCACAATTGGCCTAGCTTCGCCGTCATTGTAAATAAGAATTTGTTCTTAACTGACTTTCCTAGTTAAATAAAGATTAAATAAATAAAATAAAAATATCCTGAGTCGTGATATTATGTTTGGTACAGTGGTACTCAATGGGCTGAGAACACTATGGCAACTAAACACTCAATTGCAAGAAACGAATCAAAAAGCAATCAGCAGTGGCTTGCCGGTGACTGATCTAGCGTGGCTTGGCCATTCATTATGTAAATGTTACCAACCTGGTTTTAAGGCCCTAATTTCTTTACAAATTACCCCCTCAATTGGCCGTAAAAACAACAAGATTAATATTGGACAGTTGCCATGGAAACAGGTCATGTAAAATCCATTTTAGAGTGTCCGTGTGTGTGTGTGTGTGTGTGTGTGTGTGTGTGTGTCGTGTGTGTGTGTCGAGGTCCTTGCTACAATCAACAGGTCTGTAGAGCTGAATCAGAGTTTGAGTTCCAAATGGAGCAGTAAATTAGATTTGTAAATAGTGTGACATCAGACAATATGTCATGGTTGTCTGGCAACGTCATGTTGTGTGTTTATAGTGCTAGATTGGGTATTGAAGCGGAAGTATTAAACAGGGTTATTGATATTGCTGCTGCAGTTGGGAAGTAGGGGTGCTGGAAATTTGCTATATAACAGACACACCAATATCATGCCCTGCAAAAATGTGAATCCCCCTGTTATTGTAATGGTGAGAGGTTAGCATGTCTTGGGGGTACGATATTTGTGCGTCTAACTTTCTCACTCATCATTATTCCCGATTAATTCAGGATTATACATAATCATGGTAGCATCCACATTAATGTAGAAGTGTTCAGAGACATATTGTATTCTTATTTACAATAAAGTGACTCTGAAATGACACAATACGTGATTCATCATTGATTTCTATTGGGCATACAATAATCTGAAACACAACCAAAATTAGTCGTTGTATAATTTCAAATCCAAAGTGCTGGGGTACAGAGCCAAAAGAACAACAAATGAGTCTCTGTCCCGATCATTTTGGAGCTCACTGTAAATCTTCTTTCTAATGATGTCAACTTTATTTCTAAACTGCTAATATTGCTCAAATTACACTAATTAAAATCAAACCAAATGTTATTAGTCACATGCGCCGAATACAAGAGGTGTAGGAAGACCTTACAGTGAAATGCTTACTTACAAGCCCTAACCAACAATGCAGTTTAAAAAGTATGAATAAGAATAAGAAATGAAAGAAACAAGTCATTAAAGAGCAGCAGTAAAATAACAATAGCGAGACTATATACAGGGGGTACCGGGACAGAGTCCATGTTCGGGGGCATCGGTTTGTCGAGTTAATTGAGGTAATATGTACATGTAGGTAGAGTTATTAAAGTGACTATGCATAGATAATAACAGAGAGTAGCAGCAGTGTAAAAGAGGGGTGGGCAATGATTAGATGTTCAGGAGTCTTATGGCTTGGGGGTAGAAGCTGTTTAGAAGCCTCTTGGACCTAGACTTGGATCTCTGTTACCGTTTGTCGTGTGGTAGCAGAGAGAACAGTCTATGACTAGGGCGTCTGGAGTCTTTGACAATTCTTAGGGCCTTCCTCTGGCACCGCCTGGTATAGAGGTCCTGGATGGCAGGAAGTTTGGTCCCAGTGATGTACTAGGCTGTACCCTCTGTAGGGCCTTGCAGTCAAAGGCCGAGCAGTTGCCATACCAGGCAGTGATGCTCTCGATGGTGCAGCTGTAGAAGCTTTTGAGGATCTGAGGACCCATGCCAAATATTTTCAGTCTCCTGAGGGGAATAGGTTTTGTCGTGCCCTCTTCAAGACTGTCTTAGTGTGCTTGGACCATGTTAGTTTGTTGATGATGTGGACACCAAGGAACTTGAAGCTCTCAACCTGCTTCACTACAGCCTCGCTCGTCAATGAGAATGGGGGCGTGCTCGGTCCTCCTTTCCTGTAGTCCACAATCATCTTCTTAGTCTTGATCACGTTGAGGGAGAGGTTACTGTCCTGGCACCACATGACCAGGTCTCTGATCTCCTCCTATAGGCTGTCCCGTCATTGTCGTTGAGCAGGCCTACCACTGTTGTGTTATCAGCAAACTTAATGATGATGTTTTAGTCATGCCTGGCCATGCAGTCATGAGTGAGCAGGGAGTACAGGAGGGGACTGAGCACGCACTCCTGAGGGTCCCTGTGTTGAGGATCAGCGTGGCAGATGTGTTGCTACCTACCCTCATCAAGTCCAGGACCCAGTTGCAGAGGGAGGTGTTTAGTCCCAGGGTCCTTAGCTTATTGATGAGCTTTTTCGGACACTATGGTGTTGAACACTGAACTGTAGTCAATGAACAATATTCTCATGTAGGTATTCCTTTTGTCTAGGTTGGAAAGGGCAGTGTGAAGTGCAATAGAGATGGCATCATCTGTTGGGCTTGGAGCTAATTGGAGCTAATTACACTTATTGGAGTATGTAACATAAGCTTGGGAAAAGCCAGAAAGTGCTGCTGGCTGCTGGTAAGCTTTTTTAACTTGGACATAAAAATAATGTTTTTACTTGGCCATTCATTCCCCTGAAAATATTTCTGCTAACATATGATGTGGTCCCTGGGCAAAAAAAGGTGGAAGACCCTTGACCTACATCAATAAAATCATAAAAAATATCAGAGCCACAATTTGGTCAGCAATCCAGAACAGCTTGTTGTTTTGAGCCCATAGAAATATTATCAATAGAAAGGCCTTGGAACCTCTAACCCTGGCAATTTCACTGGTAAGCTCATACACTTGCAATGGCTGCCAGTCTTGACTTGAATGGGCATGTGCGTTCTATGAATTATATTTCTATGGTCAGTGAACAGTAGCCATAATCGGCCTTTCGCAAATTTCTGAATACAATCGCGAGAAAAGCGTCATTTGGAAATGAAATTACAACTGAAAAGACTAATCTGTCTGTATAAGCAACCAAAACGTTTCTCAAAATTCTAAATTTGAGCAAACAGCACTGTTTTTCAAAGTAGCTGATCTTGAGATAGGCTATTAGCACAAGAGCATTGGCCATCACCGGTGAGTAGCCTAGATGTAACAGTATTGCTTCCGTCCTTCTCCTCGCCCCTACCTGGGATCAAACCAGGGACCCTCTACACACATCAACAACTGCCACCCTCGAAGCATCGTTACCCATCACTCCACAAAAGCCACGACCTTTGCAGAGCAAGGGAAACAACTACTTCAAGGTCTCAGAGCGAGTGACGTCACAGATTGAAACACTATTAGCGCGCCCGGCGCTAACTAGCTAGCCATTTCACATAGACACATATTCATGCTATCTTTATCATTGGGTGAGTCAGTGCCACTGAAAATAAATATTTCCTCCTAATATTGTACAATCTATGTGTTTCCTCTCTTTTCATTGGCCTGTGCTGTTGGTTGCATTCACATTGAGTTTCTGTAAGGATCTGGGTGTAGCTGGTGCAGAGGAGTCAGGCGCAGGACAGCAGAGATGAGTAACACAAGGAACTTTACTCAAAATATCAAAATATATGAAGTAACACCAGGCCCACAAACATCGGACCGAACTTACAATAAACAAACACGCACAAAAACCATGAGGAAAACAAGGGTTAAATAATGAACATGTAATTGGGGAATTTAAACCAGGTTTGTAAAACAAAGACAAAACAAATGGAAAATGAAAAGTGGATCGGCGATGGCTAGAAGGCCGGTGACCGCCGAACGCCGCCCAAACAAGGAGAGGGACCGACTTCGGTGAAAGTCGTGACAGGTTCTGTTAATTGATCTCAGTTTTGTCCGAGTAGCTACTCATTTCAGTACTAAAAACGATTCAGCTAAAACGTCTCCAGTCATGTAAATCACATAGATTTGCATGAAATGCGTTTAGGAAAGGCCATTTTTCCCAGACCCTGCCCCCAAAAACGCACATATGTGCCAATCCTTCAAACACCTCTGGTCAACTATATGTCAGTCTTCAAGATGACGATCAACCACACGGAGCAGAGGAGATGGCATTTGGTTCACTAATAATTGAATGTGGGATTCCTAGAAAAAAACTATAATAATAATATGCATCGGCCCTTAGATTAGTGCATATTCCCATTTCTCCCAGACACTATACTACTCCAGTATGCAGGTAGGAAATAGTGGGGATGGGTTTGCACTATTATTTTGTTCTGTATTTCAGACACAGGTCTGCCTGTAAACTGACAATGGTGTGGAGGACATTCTTTGCTGTCAACCATTTGATAAGTTATTGCTAAAGTGTGAATAAAAAGCCCCCATAAATTGGGAGATGAAAAGGTTGGGCACCATCAGAGGTTCGATGCATTCGGAAATGGAACTCTGTCCGTGCACTGTGGTGCGATTCATGGTGAGTAATGAATATTGGGGATTCCTAATGTAGAAATGACCCAAAGATGAAAGAACTTTTTCCTTCTCTCTTTCTGCTCTCTTTCGTCACATCTGGGGATTATTGATTCATGGATGTAAATGATAGCAGAGGGACGTGTCCTTGAGGGTAGTCTCCTCAGAATCTTAGTCATTTTTATCTGTATGTAGGCTAACGTGTTATAAGGGAGGGTGGCTGTGAGTTGTGGAATGAACTCTTCGGAGGCATATCTATCTTATCTCTGTTTTTTCCTCTCTGGCCCTACATTGTTTTTGAGAAGAGGTGCTGTGCCTGGAATCAGGGTTCTTCAGCTGGCCCTGAAAGAGATCCTTTTTAGGTCAAACAACAAAAATGTTTTACACCATGAAGAACCATCAAAGAAACATTTAATGCTGGGCTAGCACAAAAACCTGCACACCCAACAGTTTTCTCATAACAGGATTAAAGAACACAAAAGCCTGAATCCTAACCAAAGTTTTAGCAGTCAATGCATGATTTACGCAATCATCAAATTATGTAAGTGTGTGCAAGTTAGGATACCACTCTCCCACTCTGTTTTGTAACTACAAAGGCCCACTCTGCACGGTCGCAGTCTCAGCGGGCCTCTCCTCTTCTCCGCTGTCATCATCCAGGCAAGGACCCACCACTGGGAACACACACGAACACACACACCAGGTATTTCTTTAAGTATGTGTGTGTCCCTGTGTACGTGTAAAAGTGTCTACCTGTGTGCATACTGTAAGTGTGTATGAGTTTATAGTATTTAAGTATTTTATTAGTATCCCCAGTTCTGCTAAAGCAGCAGCTACTTTTCCTGGAGTCCTGATAAAATGTGAAAGATGACATAATACGGAACATTAATAGACAAGTACATCACAAGGACAAGAGTATATACATTTTAAATAAGTATACACACTTTCACACTTTTATTCCTTCATAATCATGTGATTCATAGAACACACAGAAACGACAATGGAAATGCAATCACATGGAGGTGCATTGCAAATACTCCTACACTTTTTGCCAAATTCCCCTGATGTGAATGGAGCTACCTTGTTTTGCTAAATTACCCCTTATTTTTATAGCTACAGACCATATGCTGGGGAAAGTATAGACTTTTAACAGTGACCACCCACAATGGGTTTCATTAGGTAAAATGCAACATTCATGAACATGAAATAACCAGGCCTTAAATCTTGAGCCTTCTTACAGTATGTCACCCATAACAGTTTAACTGAGATATAGTGTAACGTGTTACAGTCTACCACCCATTAGGGGTTAGCTGAGCTATAGTGTAACTGGTTGCAGTCTAACACCCATAAAGGGTTATCTGAGGTTTTACGCGAGGCTTTGGACCTGCTCTTATAATGAACGAGGTCCTGTTAATCAAATGGAGTTGTTACGCTCCTGCTCATATAAACTGAACCAGAATCAGATGGGAGTTTCACATAAGGCAAATGGCTCTCGCCTCGGCTTTCACCTCAGCCACTTTGATCAGTGTTTTAAGAGATGTGAACTTTGCAACCTTGATTCATGTGTAGTTTCCTCACTCTAAAGTTTCAACTTAATGGTTTGCACCTCAACAACTTCCTACATTTCTACCTTCATTCCCCGGCACCACATTCACACCCAGCAGCGTCCACCAGTCACACACAAACACACCAGTGGCGGTCAGTGCCATTTATGATGAGGGAGGACACATTTGTTTTAATGAGCACGGCTTTATTTCTATTACATCATATTGGATGACTGTCATTCATATCCCATTCCCCCAGTTCAATGTAACAGCAATAGATGTAGGCTTCTACATGATACTCAAAATTTCCGAATACCCATCATGAGGTTGATGCAAACTAGCCTATGAATGAAAGTTTACAAAATAGGTGCACACAGGTTGAGAGACAAATTTGACGTGACAGACAGTGACACATGGACAGACAGTAACATTCGATACCACCTTGCACACTCTTGCCTGCATTTAACTGATATAGGGTGTAATCATTAGTCTATCAGTTGCAAACAAGAGGTTGATATTGGGCAAATTCAGGGATGTTTATCCCCATTTTGTTCCTGTTGCTTCCGTTTAAGAAATGTTTTTCAACAGAATCAGCGGAATGAATACACCCCTGATCACAGGTAAACACAGTTCACTTTCATAGCAGCCACGTTGTATTCCTTCTCGCATCTATGTGGTCTCCTCCTCTCACCTCTTCCCTTCGCTTGTGCACTTCAATGCACAACACATCAGCTGTATTTGACCAGGTGAAAAAACCTTTCCAAGTCAAACCACTACACACAGCCTACATCGTTGTCACCATATTAGCTAAAGTAACATCATAGTCATCATAGCTAATAGGACTAACTCATTTTGTAAACCTGCTACAATCATGTAGTAACGTTACAGTGTACAGTCAGTAAGCAGTTACACCAGGTGGCAATAAATTAGTAAAACCAAAAGCTTACCTTGACTTGGAACATTTCCAGTGTTGTGTTGGATAGTCATCGCCAGCTAGCTAACATAGCATCCCTCTGTTTGAGCAGGGTGTTTCAGTAGGCTAAACCAGCTAGCTGCATTTTCTAAGTTTCTGAAACTGAAAGTGAAAAAAAAATCTCAGTCTCTATTTCTCTCTTGCTTCTTCATTTTGGAAGAAATGAATTTGTTCATAATTGTTCAACTATTGTCTTTCTCTCTCTTTGAGTCATCTACTCACCACATTGTGCAGTATGCACTGCAGTGCTGGGTAGCTGTATCTTATGTTTTCACTACTAGATTCATTCTATGATACTTTGATTGGGTGGACAACATGTCAGTTCATGCTGCAAGAGCTCTGATAGGTTGAAGGATGTCCTCTGGAAGTTGTCATAATTACTGTGTAAGGCTATGAAAGGGGGTGTGAAACATGAGCCTCCTAGTGAAGGAGTCAATATATCCAGACGAGGACGGAAGCTAGCTTTCCTCCGGTTACACCATGGTGCTACCCTACAGAGTGTTGTTGAGGCTACTGTAGATCTTCATTGCAAAATAATGTGATTTAACTTCTTCAGATTAGGGTCTATTCTTCTCAATTTCCGCCTGACTGACATGCCCAAAGTAAACTGCCTGTTGCTCAGGCTCTGAAGCCAGGATATGCATATAATTGGTACCATTGCTCTGACGTTTGTAGAAATGTTAAAATGATGGAGGAGACTATAACACAATAGATATGGTAGGAGAAAATCCAGCCCATGCTATTCCAATGGAAGGTATAGGGAAAAATGTAATCTAGCTCCCAGTATGCAATTCCTATGGCTTCCACTGGGTGTCAGTAGTCTTTGTTCAAGGTTTCAGGCTTGTTTCTTCGAAAACGATGAAGAATAATGAGTTTTGATACAGGGAGCATACTTCTTTCCGTATTGAATATTTTTAGGGTATCTGAGGATTAAATAGAAACGTATTTGGACTTGTTTTAACAAAGTTTAGCAGTAGCTTTTTGCATACCTTTCTCTGCATGTTGAACGAGTGGATTACTCAAATCGATGGCGCCAACTAAACTGACTTTATGGGAAATAAAGAAGGATTGTATCGACACTACATGTTTTAGCTGGGACCCTTTGGATGACAAATCAGAGGAAGATTTTCAAAAAGTAAATGAATGTTTAATCGCTATTTGTGAATTTATGAAGCCTGTGCTGGTGGAAAAATATGTTGATGTGGGGCGCCGTCCTCAAACAATCGTATGGCATGCTTTCACTGTAAAGCCTACTGTAAATCGGACAGTGCAGTTAGATTAACAAGAATTTAAGATTTTAACCGATATAAGACACTTGTATGTGTTATGCAGGTGAATGAGGACCCAAAAGCGACTTAACGGAAACAGACTCTTTATTCCAGTTTTAAACAAAAGCGATAATCCTGGATATTATCTAGGTAAATGCAAAAACAGGAAAACTGAAATCCACTCGTCAGTAGAGAGGAATGACTGGAGACGCGACCACAGACTGCAGGTCGCTTCGGGAAGGCACCGGCCGTAGCTGACATTGGCACCTGCTCACACGCAGCTTCTGAAGAAGGTAAAACACGACAGGGCGGAACAAGGACACAGAACAGCGAACATCAAGCAAGGATCCGACAAGGACAGAAGCGGAAAACAGAGGGAGAAATAGGGACTCTAATCAGAGGGCAAAATAGGGGACAGGTGTGAAAAGAGTAAATGAGGTAGTTAGGAGAATGAGGAACAGCTGGGAGCAGGAACGGAACGATAGAGAGAGAGAGTGTGAGAGAGGGAGAGAGGGAGGGGGAGAGAGAGGGATAGAAAGAGGGAAAGAACCTAATAAGACCAGCAGAGGGAAACGAATAGAAGGGAAGCACAGAGACAAGACATGATAATCAATGACAAAACATGACAGTATGTACCTAAATGTTTAATATCCCAACATTTTTATGATTATTTATTTGAATTGCGCGCCCCCCCAGTTTCCCCGGAAGTTGTCCCGCTAGCGGGATGCCTTTCAATTATTTCATGACGTGATTATATTTAGTATAGTTTTATCTAAAAAATATCATTTTTTAATTGTCTTCAATTTATATTTTTATCAAATTTACTGAGGAGGATGGTCCACCCCTTCCTCCTCTGAGGAGTCTCCATTGATATACAAACATCAGTACATACTTAGGTATCAACTCAAGGTCAGAACTACATACATTTAAAATAAGAATACACTGACTTTAAGCATAAAATTGCTCTACTGAGGCAGACCCTGATATCTTGCAACTGCACCAATGTTTTTTAAACATCCTGCGAGATTCTCAGTTCATCTGTAAACTGAGCAGAGTATCATATTATACAGATCATGACTGAAGTCTGCTAAATGGCATATATTATATATTATACTGTGTCTGTCACACCTTGGTCATTGTATCTTGTGTTTTTGTTATATGTTTGGGTAGGCCAGGGTGTGACATGGGTTTATATGTTGTATTTCGTATTGGGGTTTGTATTAATTGGGAGTGTGTATTATTAGGGGTGTGTCTAGTTAGGCTTGGCTGCCTGAGGCGATTCCTAATTGGAGTCAGCTGATTCTAGTTGTCTCGGATTGGGAACCGTATTTAGGTAGCTTGAGTGCGCGTTATATTTCGTGGGTGATTGTACCTGTCTCTGTGTTAGTCACCAGATAGGCTGTAATTAGTTTCACTCGTTTGTTTTTTTGTATTTTCAGTTATTTCATGTACAGCATTTTCTTCATTAAAAGTCATGAGTAACCTACACGCTGCATTTCAGTCTGACTCTCTTCAAACAGCAGACGAAGTTCGTTACAGTGTCATGAATCTCGCCCCCCCCAAACAATAAATACTGTCCAAAGGATATTGTTTTGTGATATCATTAAGGACAGTGTAAATAAATAACTGTAACTCTACAAATATATACGTCCCAGTTATGAGATTTACATCCAAATGTTGTAAAACGTATATGATTAAATATGAAACTATTTGTGAGACAATGAAATGTGATATTAGCCTTGTAAATCAGATCATAGTTTTACATGTGTGCTTAAGGTCATTGTCCTGTTGTAATGTGAACCTTCACCCCAGTCTGAGGTCCTGAGCGCTCTGGATCAGGTTTTCTTCAAGGATCTCTCCGTACTTGCTCCGTTAATCTTTCCCTTGGTCCTGACTTGTGTCCCAGTTCCTGCTGCTGAAAAAACATCCCCACAGCATGATGCTGCCACCACCATGCTTTACCGTAGGGATGGTGCCAGGTTTACTCCAGACGTGACACTTGACCTTCAGACCAAAGTGTTCAATCTTGGTTTCATCAGACCAGATAATCTCCTTTAGGTTCCTTTCATCCGTGCCTTTTACTGAGGAGTGGCTTCCACCTGGCCACTCTAGCATAAAGGCCTGATTGGTGGAGTGCTGTAGAGACGGGTGTCCTGAAAGGTTCTCCCATCTCCACAGTGGAACTTTGGAGCTCTGTTAGAGTTAGCATCGGGTTATTTGTCTGGGCGGAGTCTTGGTGGTTCCAAACTTTTTCCATTTAAGAATGATGGAGGCCACTGTGTTCTTAGGGACCTTCAATGTTTCAGATGTTTCATTTTTGGTACCCTTCCCCAGATCTGAGCCTCGACACAATCATGTCTCGGAGCTCTACGGACAATTCTTTCGACCTCATGGATACATTGTTACTCTGACATGCACTGTCAACTGTGGGACCTTATATAGACACGTGTGTCCCTTTCCGAATCATGTCCAATCAACAGGTAAATCAAGTTGTATGAACATCTCATGGATGTTCAATGGAAACAGGATGCGGCTGAGCTCAATTTCGAGTCTCATGTAAAAACAATTGCAATCATTTAGATTGATGAGGGGGAAAAAACAATTTCATACATTTTAGAATAAGGCTGTAACGTAACAAAATGTGGAAAAATCCAAGGGTCCTGAATACTTTCCAAATGAACTGTATATGCCTTACTCTATTGAGGTTTTGCTTACAACTGCTTACTCTAAGCAGGCCCTGCTATTCTAATGCCAAGGGCACACCTTATCTTTAGCTTTAACACAAACACCACATGTACTCGGGAAGGAGATGATACAAGCTGAGGCGTTGTCTATACGTGCGTGTGTGCCACCAATCCACCTCAACCCCAGCCCCAGCCCTTATCTCTCCCATCCCATCCATCAGGGTTTTTACAGCCGGCCCCTCTCCCCCCACTCCATCGTAACCACCAGGCACAGATTATAGGATCACTGTAATGTGAAATTGCCTCTAGAATTGGCAGATTCCGTTGGAATACTATCCATGATTTATGTGCCATAAATCTGCATCATTATTCCAAGCCACTCTTAATCCACCTGCCACCTGGGAGGAGGGGAGGGACAAGTGCCGGAGACGACGTTCCAAAACAGCGGGAGACGAGAACAGCGGTATTCTGGCAGTATTCCGAGGAGTGGGGGATGAGGGGATGTGCAATAGAGAGAGAGAGGAATTGAGAGAGAGAGAGAGAGAGAGAGAGAGAGAGAGAGAGAGAGAGATAGAGAAAGGGAGAGAGAATAGCAGATGAGGGATTGATTGCATGTTGTCCTGGGCCGCAGCTCCAGTTATGACAGCGTTGATGATGTCCCATGATGATGTCCTAATATTTCAAGAGCCGGGGAGAGCGGACCTGTCACAGGATAGATGGAAGGCAGTGTACCTGTGTGTTTACCTGGGAGATGGTAGTGGTGCTGGTGGTGGTGGTGGACTGCACTGAAGATGACAGCATCTCAGGTAGAGTTAACATCTGCCTGTAACAGCTCACTTCCAGTCTACTGGAGTTGTCTGCTCCTATTCCCATCTAATGGGCAGGAAGAGAGGGGGAAGGCTTACCATATAAGGTGAAAGAGTTTAGATAATGCCCAAGGCTTACAGGAGATGAAAAGGTTCAGTACACATGGGCTACATCCCAAATGGCACCCTATTTCCTATATGGTGCACTACTTTTGACCTAGGGGCCTTGGTCTAAAGTAGTGCACTACATAGGGAATAGGGTGTCATGTCAGATGGAGACGGAGGGGAGGTTTGCTTAGTGGAGAGAGGTAGTGGTGATGGCCAGCTATTTAATTTGGAACTACAAATGGCACTAGTTGTCATGACAACATTTGGGGGGGGGGTACCGGTCATAGATAAAGAACCCCAGACAGGCTGATGTCATAGAGCCACAGTTTACATCTATGGTACTGGTCAGATCAAATGTAACACTACCCAGATGACCCTTGCTATTGTCTGTAGGTCTTGAGTTAGTCCTGTGTCCCGGTAAAACCGTTATTCTCTTCCATCAATCCAACAATCCATCCTTTCGTCTAACATTGTATTTCTGTGATCACATTTAGTGTGCCCTTCCCAAAGAAAGTCCAACAATCATCCTACATAGATTGATGTATCCTTACACTTTGTGATCCCAAACCACCAATAGAGAATCTACTCACTATGCCTCAGTCAGCCAGTCAATCAGTCTGTGGGATCCAACCTGCAGCTCTCAGTTGAAGTCAGCACTTCTCCTCCATCAGATTAAATGATTGAATTCCCACTTGTCAGCATAATACACTGCTCTTCTTCCACACTCAGCAGATCGTGAGAGAGAGAGAGCGAGGAGAGAGAGAGAGCGAGGGCACCCTAAGAGTGTTATGACGTACATACGAGCAACATTTGACATGCCATTGCATCATATGCTTATGATCGGTCATAGATGCGGATTTTGCTGCCCTTCTCCTCCAATGAGTTTTGAGAAGGAAGCACTGAGAGAGGAGGCAAGGAATCAAGGACATATAATTGAGATTCGCCCCCTGCTCCTAGCTGCTCCCCCCACCCCCTCCAATCCTTTGAGCTTTGTGCTCAGAATGTCCTCTGGGGCTCTGAGAGGGAACAGCTTTTTGATTCTTATTTTGTCCGGGTGTAAATTATTCACAGTGCATCCTCTCCATTTATCTCTGATGGCGACTGGATATTCACTGGGTGTCTATTGTGTGTGTGTGTGTGTGTGTGTGTGTGTGTGTGTGTGTGTGTGTGTGTGTGTGTGTGTGTGTGTGTGTGTGTGTGTGTGTGTGTGTGTGTGTGTGTGTGTGTGTGTGTGTGTGTGTGTGTGTGTGTGTGTGTGTGTGTGTGTGTGTGTGTGTGTGTGTGTGTGTGTGTGTGTGTGTGTGTGTGTGTGTCCAGATAAGATCTGTCTCCGCTCCATCTCAGAGGAGCCTTCGGCTGGCCCTCTCTGGAATGTTGATCATGACACTGTGGTGTGTCGGCTGAGGTCTGAAGCTAGAGCCACATCAGACACACAAAGGGTGGACTGGGACCTCTTATGGGATGGTTAGACTGACTAGGACTTCCAGCTTGCAGTCTGGAGTCTATACCTGCAGATGCCCATGAGTGAGGCTTAGGGAGAAACTCTGACGGTTGCATGTGATAGAACCATCAATGCTAGTTTACCAGAAGTGTGTCCATCTGAAACATACTGTAGGGAAAGGGAGGAGCAGGAACCTACGGACGGTTGTAGGTTGCATCATTTTACTGCACATAGAGTACAGTTGACACATTGGAAGAACACTCCCCTTTCCAGGCCCTGTCCAGGTGTAGACAGCCAGTCAGTCAGAGGGGGGAACCAGAGTGAGGAAGACTACCCTTATGCTGCAAATGTCACTTGTCACCGTCCATCTTCATCACCCTAGTCAAAAAATCCTATAGGAGTCCAACAGGACTGGTTCCAAAACCCGATAGGATTCTTCGATTGGATTATTGTATTGGAATCCTATAGGATCTTCTAGAACAAAATCCTATAGGATATAATCCCAAAGGAGTCCAATAGGACTGGTTCCAAAACCTGATAGGATTATTCTATTGGTCACATTGCAAATTAACTTGGATCCTTGAATCACTCCCATAGTGAGATTGGTTTTCATTTAGTCAGTGAATTACACAATGACGGCCTACCCCGGACCAATTGTGCATGGCCCTATGGGACTCCCAATCACAGCCGGATGTGATATAGCCTGGAACTGAACCCGGGACTGTAGTGGCACCTCTTGCACTGAGATGCCTTAGACCACTGCGCCACTCAGGAGCACTTTGGTGTGTTGAAGAGGGTTGAGAACCTCAGGGAATCATCACTAGTGTGAGTCGGCAAACGATATGGAGATCTGTTCCGGGGACATGGGAGAGAGGCTGTTCCTCCGTTTACTGGTCGTTAATCTGGATTGCAGTTTTACATAAATGTTCATGTTTCTATGTGATATTTAGCTGTGAGATTGTCCAATGAACCTATATTTATCAAACTGTTGTATCCATTCACGTGGTCTGAAATAACAATGAAGAGAATGCTATAAATAACATGGCTTGATCGGTTATAATAAGTAGGCAGGGTCGAATAAAGGGGCTGCTGCACAGTCACTATGGGAACGATTTCTAGAGCGGTCAGTTAAATGGTAGATAAGAGGAAGAAAAGACTACTCTGTAAATGGTTAAACTAGTGAGAAATATATGAGTGTTTAGATTACTGTAAACTTGGTATTGTTTGATTGGTCACTAGTGGTCACTTTTGGTTCTGGGTTGAAAGGTTACACCTTCAGATATTATAAATTGAATTAAATGCCTCCTGTATCCAGTCCATGGAGGAAGGATGTGTGATCAATTCTAATTTCCTTGGCTTGTTGGCCTAATAGGCATCTCTGTAACGGTCGTCGGTGGAAGAAGGTGAGGACTAAAGCGCAGCGTGGTACTTGTTCGTATTATTTATTTAAACTGAAAAACATCTAACAAAGAAACCAAAAAAAAGCACAGCCGAAACAGCTCCGTCAGGTGCAACCCACACTAAACAGAAAGTATAATCACCCACAACTCAAGGGTGAAAACAGGCTGCCTAAGTATGGTTCTCAATCAGGGACAACGATTGACAGCGGCCTCTGATTGAGAACCATACCAGGCCAAACACGGAAATACCAAATCATAGAAAAAGGAACATAGACTGCCCAACCAACGCACGCCCTGACCATACTAAAACAAAGACATCACAAAGGAACTAAGGTCAGAACGTGACAATCTCTTTGTTCATGATTATAATCATTCTTTGTAATGCTTGTAACTTAAGCTTTATGTCTTGTATATGAATCCATTCATTTTACATAGTACTTAAATGATACTTGTATTCTCAGGCATTTCTTCATTGCTCATTGCTGTAACTCAACTATGGTCTCTTGTATATTGCTAATTATCTTTATGGAGCCAGATAAAGATGTTAATAGGCTAATTGTCTTATGAGTCGGATGTGAGGTATTTATACTGTATATACACATATCATATTTACTGGTTTTTGAGTTGCAACAGTGCATATAACCTGATATCCCCCCAATCAATATGAGTGATTTATTGCCACTTGTCAAAACAACAAGGTTTTAGGAATATAAATGGAACATTCAACATTCGTTTCCAATAGTATTGTACTTCATTAGGTAAAAACTGCTTGAATGAGTCCAAAAATGTGATGTGATCGATTGATGATCTACTAGAAATCATGAAAATGGGATTGACCTGCCTATAATAAGGCACATATACTGTATTTAGCAACAACAAACAATAAAAAAACATGTATCATCTGCTATAAATATTATAACAATACATTGACTCAAAAACGGCATACACATGGCTACAACATAGTTAGCCAGTCAGATGAAAGGCAACGTGGCTAACATAAAAATGAGTGCATTAAATGCTGTACAATTATGAAAATATGACTAAAACATTTACAACTTCATTAGGAAACATAAGGAGGCACAGTGAATGATAACAGTTAGAATAATAATGTTAGAAAACCAGAGGCAACATTCCAAACACGTAAAAGACACACTCTCTCCTCTCAGCCCTCTCCTCTCAGCCCTCTCCTCTCAGCCCTCTCCTCTCAGCCCTCTCCTCTCAGCCCTCTCCCCTCAGCCCTCTCCCCTCAGCCCTCTCCTCTCAGCCCTCTCCCCTCAGCCCTCTCCTCTCAGCCATCTCCTCTCAGCCCTCTCCCCTCAGCCCTCTCCTCTCAGCCCTCTCCTCTCAGCCCTCTCCTCTCAGCCCTCTCTCCTCAGCCCTCTCCTCTCAGCCCTGTCCTCTCAGCCCTCTCCCCTCAGCCCTCTCCTCTCAGCCCTCTCCTCTCAGCCCTCTCCCCTCAGCCCTCTCCTCTCAGCCCTCTCCTCTCAGCCCTCTCCCCTCAGCCCTCTCCTCTCAGCCCTCTCCTCTCAGCCCTCTCCCCTCAGCCCTCTCCCCTCAGCCCTCTCCTCTCAGCCCTCTCCCCTCAGCCCTCTCCCTCAGCCCTCTCCCCTCAGCCCTCTCCTCTCAGCCCTCTCCTCTCAGCCCTCTCCCCTCAGCCCTCTCCTCTCAGCCCTCTCCTCTCAGCCCTCTCCTCTCAGCCCTCTCCCTCAGCCCTCTCCCTCAGCCCTCTCCCTCAGCCCTCTCCTCTCAGCCCTCTCCTCTCAGCCCTCTCCTCTCAGCCCTCTCCTCTCAGCCCTCTCCTCTCCCCCTCAGCCCTCTCCCCTCAGCCCTCTCCTCTCAGCCCTCTCCCTCAGCCCTCTCCCCTCAGCCCTCTCCTCTCAGCCCTCTCCCCTCAGCCCTCTCCTCTCAGCCCTCTCCTCTCAGCCCTCAGCCCTCTCCTCTCAGCCCTCTCCTCTCAGCCCTCTCCCCTCAGCCCTCTCCCCTCAGCCCTCTCCTCTCAGCCCTCTCCTCTCAGCCCTCTCCCCTCAGCCCTCTCCTCTCAGCCCTCTCCTCTCAGCCCTCTCCCCTCAGCCCTCTCCTCTCAGCCCTCAGCCCTCTCCTCTCAGCCCTCTCCTCTCAGCCCTGTCCTCTCAGCCCTCTCTCCTCAGCCCTCTCCTCTCAGCCCTGTCCTCTCAGCCCTCTCCCCTCAGCCCTCTCCTCTCAGCCCTCTCCTCTCAGCCCTCTCCCCTCAGCCCTCTCCTCTCAGCCCTCTCCTCTCAGCCCTCTCCCCTCAGCCCTCCCTCAGCCCTCTCCTCTCAGCCCTCTCCCCTCAGCCCTCTCCCCTCAGCCCTCTCCTCTCAGCCCTCTCCCCTCAGCCCTCTCAGCCCTCTCCTCTCAGCCCTCTCCTCCCCTCTCTCAGCCCTCTCCCCTCAGCCCTCTCCTCTCAGCCCTCTCCTCTCAGCCCTCTCCTCTCAGCCCTCTCCCCTCAGCCCTCTCCCCTCAGCCCTCTCCTCTCAGCCCTCTCCTCTCAGCCCTCTCCCCTCAGCCCTCTCCTCTCAGCCCTCTCCCCTCAGCCCTCTCCTCTCAGCCCTCTCCTCTCAGCCCTCTCCTCTCAGCCCTCTCCCTTCAGCCCTCTCCTCTCAGCCCTCTCCCCCTGTATTTAGATTTTTTTACCCACATTTTCTCCCCAACCTCGTGATATCCAATTGGTAGTCTTGTCCCATCGCTGCAACTCCCTTACGTACTCGGGAGAGTCGAAGGTTGACAGGCATGGGAAACATGACACTGCCAAGCCGCACTGCTTCTTAACACACTGCTCGCTTAACACCGGAAGACAGCAGCACCAATGTGTTGAAACTGGTGACCGAAGACAGTGTGAATGCGCCCGGCCCACCACAAGGAGTTGCTAGAGTGCGATGGGACAAGGACATCCCAGCCGGACCATACCCTCTCCTAACCCGGACGGCGCTGGGCCAATTGTGCGCTGCCTCATGGGTCGCGTATGATGATTTGACAATTGCATGGGGCGAGGAAAGAATGATTGAATTTTAAATATACCTCCCTCGCATGGATATTTGTCACTTGTCCCTCCCATTGTTGTTTTCAATCATCATGGAACCACCAGTAGCTGTTGTGTGTGCTTTATATAAGCTACAGTCAATTATGATTGCATTTCATATCTTGGCTAGAAGACAACGCATCCGCAGACATCGAATGCTAGCCCTCCGACGATGTCAGGTAAATCGGAAATGACAATGTAGAAGTGTGATGTCAGGAAAAGTTGTATGCACTAGCTAACGTTTTCAAAAGCTAACCAAACAAAAACATCATTACTCTTAAATACGAGTTTGTGCCACCAATTTCTAACTTGTACTTCTATGTTGATTTCCCATATTGATGTTGGTTGTAAGTTTTGGTTGACTTTTGTTAGCGGATGTACAATCATCATGATTGGGGCGTTCAGGCCCCGGAGTGAACAGAATTGTACACTCGCAAACTCAATCACAAACAAGGGCTGAGAGGCTTACGTTGCCAACTTCCCTTGCCTGGCTAATTGTTTGGACTGACGGCAAAGATGGTCGCGGGAATTCCCCCAAGGGCATGAGGCGAGGGTAAGTGGAGGATGGTGTGTCTTTTATGTGTTCGAAACGCAGCCAGAGATTCTCTGCACAGCCACTAGTGGCAAGCTGAACTTGGGAGTTGGGCTAATTAACATTGTGAGCTTGCGCTAGCTGTGAAGTCATCACTCACTCTTAAAGGGACAGGCCTTCTTACAGGTGAATGAAACAGAATTGAATATAGAACTGTGGTTTCCGATCAACAAGAATGCTTGAATTAATGTTGTTGTATTGTACTGGAACTAATGACAACAAACTAAAATTGAATGGATTCAATTAAGAAAACGGTTCTAATAGTATTCTGATTGGGGATATATCAAAACCTATAGGATCCAATCGGATTACATTTGATTTACAATCAGAAAAAAAGTAGTCCAATAGGATTCTGATAGAGGTGATGCAAAATCCTATAGGATTGTGAGAATCATGTAGGGCCCAAATAGGATTACTTTTGAATCCCAATAGGAAAACTGTAGTCCAATAGAATTCAAATTGGATTCTGATACAAGTAACACAAAATGATATTGGAAAATCACTAATCCTATAAGATTTTTTGACTAGGGCATTAAACAATCTTACAGTACAGTCTTTACAGTACAGCATCCTCTCTCCTTTTCTGGAGCTACCATGTCACTCTGGCTACCTGCATCCAAACCTGGGTCATGTTCATTAGGGCACACCTTTGCAACGGTAAACGAAAATGAACGTTTGTCATTGGACACGTTCAGACAGTACCTCCCTGTCTCAGTTAGTATTTCTTCCAAATTGTACCTACTGAAAACAACCTTGGTAGTGGAAGTCTTGGAAATGTATTATCCCTTCTCATAATGACCTCTACTTGGACGGGGATGGGCTTTGCTTGGGTGTTATATTAAGTCAATCTGCAAACATGGTTGATATGAATAGGCTGAATTGGATCAACCTGGCCATTGAATAGTGGAATAATGGAATACGAATCCCTAGGGTGTCGTTGATGAATGTCGTGACAAGACATCCCAATAAATACTTCCCATAATTAGTAACTATTTTCATTATAGGCAGCCAGGACAAGAGGTTTACCGTGTGGTGCGTGTGTGTGTGAGTATATACACAGAGAGCGGAGAAAGAGCATCGATCCCACTACTTGGGTAACGACATGCACTCTGAAATAAGAGCTAACATCTCAATGCTGGTTAGGCCAAGAATAGATAACTAAAGGTGGAAACAGTTGGTAAAATGCTGCTTTCAGCAAAAGACATTCTGCAAGTTTTACTTGTTCAGCAAAATGAGAGGATAACAAAAGGAGAGGTCGTCCAAAATAGAAACCAAAATAGACACCTCCTGGTTCTCTGATGCTCTCTCTCTCTCTCTCTGACACATTTACATTTACATTTAAGTCATTTAGCAGACGCTCTTATCCAGAGCGACTTACAAATTGGTGCATTCACCTTATGACATCCAGTGGAACAGTCACTTTACAATAGTGCATCTAAATCTTAAAGGGGGGGGGAATACTTATCCTATCCTAGGTATTCCTTAAAGACGTGGGGTTTCAGGTGTCTCCAGAAGGTGGTGATTGACTCTGCTGTCCTGGCGTCGTGAGGGAGTTTGTTCCACCATTGGGGGGCCAGAGCAGCGAACAGCTTTGACTGGGCTGAGCGGGAGCTGTACTTCCTCAGTGGTAGGGAGGCGAGCAGGCCAGAGGTGGATGAACACAGTGCCCTTGTTTGGGTGTAGGGCCTGATCAGAGCCTGGAGGTACTGAGGTGCCGTTCCCCTCACAGCTCCGTAGGCAAGCACCATGGTCTTGTAGCGGATGCGAGATTCAACTGGAAGCCAGTGGAGAGAACAGAGGAGCGGGGTGACGTGAGAGAATATATATATGCCATATATATATATGCCATTTAGCAGACGCTTTTATCCAAAACGACTTACAGTCATGTGTGCATACATTCTACGTATGGGTGGTCCAGGGGATCAAACCCACTACCCTGGCGTTACAAGCGCCATGCTCTACCAACTGAGCTACAGAAAGACTTAGCAAACGAGGATCGGATGTCGTCGACCTTCTTTTAAAAATGGTTGACGAAGTCGTCTGCAGAGAGGGAGGAGGGGGGGGGGATTCAGGAGGGAGGAGAAGGTGGCAAAGAGCTTCCTAGGGTTAGAGGCAGATGCTTGGAATTTAGCGTGGTAGAAAGTGGCTTTAGCAGCAGAGACAGAGGAGGAAAATGTAGAGAGGAGGGTGTGAAAGGATGCCAGGTCCGCAGGGAGGCGAGTTTTCCTCCATTTCCGCTCGGCTGCCCGGAGGCCTGTTCTGTGAGCTCGCAATGAGTCATCGAGCCACGGAGCGGGAGGGGAGGACCGAGCCGGCCTGGAGGATAGGGGACATAGAGAGTCAAAGGATGCAGAGAGGGAGGAGAGGAGGGTTGAGGAGGCAGAATCAGGAGATAGGTTGGAGAAGGTTTGAGCGGAGGGAAGAGATGATAGGATGGAAGAGGAGAGAGTAGCGGGGGAGAGAGAGCGAAGGTTGGGACGGCGCGATACCATCCGAGTAGGGGCAGTGTGGGAGGTGTTGGATGAGAGCGAGAGGGAAAAGGATACAAGGTAGTGGTCGGAGACTTGGAGGGGAGTTGCAATGAGGTTAGTGGAAGAACAGCATCTAGTAAAGATGAGGTCGAGCGTATTGCCTGCCTTGTGAGTAGGGGGGGAAGGTGAGAGGGTGAGGTCAAAAGAGGAGAGGAGTGGAAAGAAGGAGGCAGAGAGGAATGAGTCAAAGGTAGACGTGGGGAGGTTAAAGTCGCCCAGAACTGTGAGAGGTGAGCCGTCCTCAGGAAAGGAGCTTATCAAGGCATCAAGCTCATTGATGAACTCTCCGAGGGAACCTGGAGGGCGATAAATGATAAGGATGTTAAGCTTGAAAGGGCTGGTAACTGTGACAGCATGGAATTCAAAGGAGGCGATAGACAGATGGGTAAGGGGAGAAAGAGAGAATGACCACTTGGGAGAGATGAGGATCCCGGTGCCACCACCCCGGTGCGAGAACACGTGGGCGGACGAAGAGAGAGCAGTAGGAGTAGCAGTGTTGTCTGTGGTGATCCATGTTTCCGTTAGTGCCAAGAAGTCGAGGGACTGGAGGGAGGCATAGGCTGAAATGAACTCTGCCTTGTTGACCGCAGATCGGCAGTTCCAGAGGCTACCGGAGACCTGGAACTCCACGTGGGTCGTGCGCGCTGGGACCACCAGATTAGGGTGGCCGCGGCCACGCGGTGTGGAGCGTTTGTATGGTCTGTGCAGAGAGGAGAGAACAGGGATAAACAGACACATAGTTGACAGGCTACAGAAGAGGCTACGCTAATGCAAAGGAGATTGGAATGACAAGTGGACTACACGTCTCGAATGTTCAGAAAGTTAAGCTACGTAGCAAGAATCTTATTGACTAAAATGATTAAAATGATACAGTACTGCTGAAGTAGGCTAGCTGGCAGTGGGTGCGTTGTTGACACTACACTAATCAAGTCGTTCCGTTGAGTGTAATAGTTTCTACAGTGCTGCTATTCGGGGGCTAGCTGGCTAGCTAGTAGTGTTGTTTACGTTACGTTGCGTTAAAAGAACGACAATAGCTGGCTAGCTAACCTAGAAAATCGCTCTAGACTACACAATTATCTTTGATACAAAGACGGCTATGTAGCTAGCTAAGTAGCTAGCTACGATCAAACAAATCAAACCGTTGTACTGTAATGAAATTAAATGAAAATGTGATACTACCTGTGAATGCGACCGGGTTGTTGAGTTCTATTCAGAAGACGTTGGCTAGCGTTGGCTAGCTGTTGGCTAGCTAGCAGAGTCTCCTACGTTAAGGACGACAAATAGCTGGCTAGCTAACCTCGGTAAATTAAGATAATCACTCTAAGACTACACACTCTAAACCTAAACAACACAATTATCTTGGAACGAAGATACGAAGACAGCAAAGACAGCTATGTAGCTAGCTAACACTACACTAATCAAGTCGTTCAGTTGAGTGTAATAGTTTTCCCAGTGCAGCTAATCAATGGACGTTAGCTAGCTGGCTAGTGAAGACTACGTTAGGACGGCGAAATACGATAATTACGCAATTATCTTTGATACAAAGACGGCTATGTAGCTAGCTGAGAATAAATTGCTAAGATTAGGCAAATCAAACCGTTGTGCTATAATGAAATATAATGAAATGTAAAAAGTTATACTACCTGCGGGAGCGAAGCGCCGATGCGACCACTCGCTCCAAACCGGAGCGACACACACACACACACACACACACACACACACACACACACACACACACACACACACACACACACACACACACACACACACACACACACACACACACACACACACACACACAAACACTACCCTCTGCCCCACCCCCCTTTCCAGCTGCAGGCAAGAGTCAGGACAAGGCCATAATGATAGGGAGGCTGCAGCTGCAGGCAGTCATCTAGCAGCATGTCTAATCCAAGCCTCTGAGTGTACCATTTCACTTAAACATGCACAAGCACCTGCCATGAATTAGAATGCCCATTTATACACACTGCAGTCACACAAGGTGCATCTTCAAAAGAAGAAAATGCATTTATTTTTCCAAAAGGACTCATAGGAACGCATTCCTTGGAAGAAAAATGAATATATGTGACCTGTTCTAAGAAGCTAGGCATATGTCGCACGTCTCTACTTCACAGGAGAGGCATTAGGATCGGACCCTTTCAAAAAAGAAAAATGCCTAAAATGACATACCCAAATCTAACTGCCTGTAGCTCAGGATCTGAAACAAGGACATGCATATTCTTAATACCATTTAAAAGGAAACACTTTGAAGTTTTTGCACATTTGAAATGAATGTAGGACAATATCCACATTAGATCTGGTAAAAGATAATACAAAGAAAAAAGCATGTTTCTTTTTTTCATCATCTTATTTATTTATTTATTTATTTTGAATTTTACCCCTTTTTCTCCCCAATTTCGTGGTATCCAATTGTTGTAGTAGCTACTATCTTGTCTCATCGCTACAACTCCTTAACTTTGCACTCTCCTCAAACAATAGCTTGGTTTTCTTTCACTGTAATAGCTACTGTAAATTGAACAGTGCAGTTAGATTAACAAGAAATTAAGCTTTCTGGCAATATAAGATACGCAATGTCCCGGGAAATGTTCTTGTTACTTCAAATCCCCAAAAATTACATTTTTTTTTTTATATAGCCCTTCGTACATCAGCTGATATCTCAAAGTGCTGTACAGAAACCCAGCCTAAAACCCCAAACAGCAAGCAATGCAGGTGTAGAAGCACGGTGGGTAGGAAAAACTCCATAGAAAGGGCAAAACCTAGGAAGAAACCTAGAGAGGAACCAGGCTATGTGGGGTGGCCAGTCCTCTTCTGGCTGTGCCGGGTGGAGATTATAACAGAACATGGCCAAGATGTTCAAATGTTCATAAATTACCAGCATGGTCCAATAATAATAAGGCAGAATAGTTGAAACTGGAGCAGCAGCACGCCCAGGTGGACTAGGGACAGCAAGGAGTCATCATGTCAGGTAGTCCTGAGGCATGGTCCTAGGGCTCAGGTCCTCCGAGAGAGAGAAAGAAAGAGAGAAAGAGAGAATTGGAGAGAGCACACTTAAATTCACACAGGACACCGAATAGGACAGGAGAAGTACTCCAGATATAACAAACAGACCCTAGCCCCCCGACACATAAACTACTGCAGCATAAATACATAAATGCTTCACCTATAGGGATGGTGGCAGGTTTCCTCCAGATGTTATGCTTTGCATTCAGGCCAAAGAATTCAATCTTGGTTTCATTAGATCAGATAATCTTGTTTCTCATGGTCTGAGAGTCTTTAGGTACCTTTTGACAAACACCAAGCTGGCTGTCATGAGCCTTTTACTGAGGAGTGGCTTCAGTCTGGCCACTCTACCATAAAGGCCTGATTGGTGTAGTGCTGTAGAGATGGTTGTCCTTCTGAAAGGTTCTCACATCTCCACAGAGGAACTCTGAAGCTCTGTCAAAGCTACCATCTGGGTCTTGGTCACCTCCTTGACCAAGGCCCTTCTCCCCCGATTGCTCAGTTCTAGGAAGAGTCTTGGTGGTTCCAAACTTTTTCCATTTAAGAATGATGGAGGCCACAGTGTTCTTGGGGACCTTCAATGCTGCAGACATTTTTTGGTACCCTTTACCTAAATATGTGCCTCGACACAATCCTGTCTCGGGAACTCTATGGACATTTCCTTTGACCTCATGACTTGGTTTTTGCTCTGACATGCACTGTCAACTGTGGAACTGTATATAGACAGGTGTTTGCCTTTCCAAATCATGTCCAATCAATTTACCACAGGTGGACTCCAATCAAGTTATAGAAACATCTCAAGGAAGATCAATGGAAACAGGATGCACCTGAGCTCAATTTCAAGTCTCACAGCAAATAAATAAATGTTTATAATTTTGCAATAATTTAGATTGATGAGGGGAAAAAATGATTGAATCAATTTTAGAATACGGCTGTAACGTAATAAAATGTGGAAAAAGTAATGGGGTCTGAATACTTTCTGAATGCACTGTATTTACATGAACACATTATTTTCATAGTTTAAACATGTCATTCCTTTTAGGGCAAACATTTCATTTCATTTTCACGATATGCTTTAATTCTTACATCTTGCTTTTCAACTCTACCGTAGTGGACAGAAACTCCAGCATTCCAATTCTTCACTAACCAGGTTTCCATCCAACCATTTTTGTTTTGCGAGAAAAGTACACGTCACAACAACAACAACAAAAGTCAGGCCTGATGCAAACGTCATTTTTAACGATAAACCTTCCAAACGTCATTTTTAACGATAAACCTTCCAAACGTCATTTTTAACGATAAACCTTCCAAACGTCATTTTTAACGATAAACCTTCCAAACGTCAATAAAACGAAATACGTTAGAAAAGGTGGGATCTTTTTTTGTCTGTAAAATGTATTATGTGATACAGTGTAATAACCATCATATCCAAGTGATATGCAATGACTTGTTGTGTGGTCCTCCCACTACGACTCGGGAAAGCATGCAGTTTGTTAGGCTCTAGATGAAATAAGTTACGATGAACTTCACAGGGTCTTGAAAGTGTATGGTGATAAGCTTGATCCTCCTTTCCAATAAATATCGAGGGTCTAATTCTGATAACTTGAGGATTGGGGGCTTGGCTGCCAATTGACAAACCCCCCCAAAAGATAGCTATTTCATCCATAATAGGCTATACCCTCACTGTATCTGCGAGCTGTTGGCTAGAACAAACGTACCAAGACCCTAGCGGACACATCTGCTATACAACACAAAATACTTATTGACAAAACCGTCAGTAGATAGATGGCTTATGCAGATCTTTGAATATTCACATGAAAAAATGGCACCAATTGGATGGAGCTACGGACACAAAATAAGAAATGCCTCCGCTGTAGTGGATCGGGGTTCAGGGGAGTGCCTGACTACCTGACTGCATGTCACTTAAAGAAAAGAAACCTAATACTGTTTGTATATATGAAGGAGTAATATACACTGATGAGAAACAAGAACGGAAGATGAGCAAAAATCCTCCCTCTCTCTTCTGATTTATTCCCAGTAGAAGAAACAGCAGCAGCTGTGCTTCGTCGGCCACTATCCTCCTATCTTGTCCTCTAGACAAAGGCAACACACACTGTTATGCGAGGCACAAGGCCTATAGTCTGTCAACAGATGAGGGAGACTGAGGAGAGAGAGACTAGAGAGAGACTAGAGCGAGAGAGACGAGAGAAGAGAGAGACAGAGATAGACTCATTAACCTCGTAGCAACACAGTTAATTACACAGGCACACTTCACTTGTGCTTGGTCATCAGAATCAAAGGGACAGGGGACAAGGAGGAAGACAGAGAGGTAGAGGGGGGATATGGGATATCGAGAGGAGAGAAGGGGAGAAAGGTGTGTGAGCGAGAGAAGCGACACAGTGAGAGAGAAAGAGAGAGAAGACCGCAGCTAGACCACAGACCTGTGTCAGAGGAGGAGAGGAGTCCCTTTTTTCTCTCCCAGCATGCGTCTAGACACCAGACACCTTGCTGTCCCTCTAGCAGGCCACCACCTCATCACGGTCCTATTCTCCTGTCACACAATGACATCCTAATTACAGACCAGGGACCAAACAAAAGACTTGAAAATGCTCCACTCTCACTCTGACACGCCACCACCAAAGAAAAATCACAAATCGGCACGTTGGTTCGGCCATTATAGAACAACCACTTAAAAACTGCACCACATCACAATTTCACGCTCTTTCTTTTTCTTCCTAGGGAGCCTGGGAGCTAGCAAACTGTTAGGCTAAGATACTAGGGCTTTTATCAGGCTTCTTGACTTCTGACTGTAGATTTGATATGTCCTGTTTCGTTTCATATGCATCTGCAATCAGACCTGGGTTCAAATAGTATACAAAATAATTGTTTACATTTTAGTTGAGCTTGATTGAGCTTGCCTGGCGTGATGTAACTTATAGAATAGTGGCAAAATGGCAACACACAATCAGCCAGGCAGAATGAATCCTCTTTTCATGCCTGCTGGAGGTTCACGCAGTTGCTCAGGAATTAAGATGTAATCACGACATCGTATAGACACGGTGGTGTGGTGAGGACCAGCGTGGCGGTGGAATCTCTGGAAGCCATGCTGCGATCTTAATCACTCTCCGCTATTACCACCACCCGTGGAATTCGCCATGTAGAAAGAAAACAAGACTTCAGGAGAAATTACATGTTGTTCTTTTGTGGAATGGTCGCATCGTCAAGGTTGTCATGGTGCCATGAGATTGCCTAGGCAGAGAGCCCTGTAAATATTGTACATATTTCATTTTCAATTATGTGTTTTTAGTAGCATTTTCTTTTCATTTTTTAGGTGTGGGTTTTACTGCACTTACATCTTGTGGTCATGATTCTCAGATTTGCAGATTTGGGATAAAAAAGGTCTATATTTTGGCTTGTAGCTAGCTTGTTGGCTGTCTTGATTTAAATAATGCAGCCCTGGCCTTCTTGTTTCATCTCTCGGGAATATCTACAACAAGGACTGCATGCTTTGTCCAGAGATGGCAAGGGAGGCTCGGGGGCTCTTCTTAACCAATGTTTGTCAGACTGTCTTTGTTTCTTCCTGATTGCACCATCAATACCCCCTCCACTGAAGCTACACTGCATTTCCAATCCAAACTACACTCTTAGAAAAAAAGGGTTCAAAGAAGGGTTCTTCAGCTGTCCCCATAGCAGAACCCCCTTTGGATCTAAATTGAACTCTTTTCGGATTCATGTAGAACCATCTGTGGAGATGAACCAAACGGGTTCTACCTGGAACCAAAAAGGGTACATCAAGTTGTTCTCATATGGGGACAGCCGAAGAACCCTTTTAGGTTCTAGAGGACACCTTTTTTTAAAGACCTCAACTCCCGGCCTTTCCATCATCCGAAGCCAAATAGAGATATTACAACTTCCTTATATCAATTTCAATTTGTTATTTGTTCAGGTTTCATGCGCTTTGAGATAATTTTCTTTAAAAAGGACTGTGAATGAAAAGGACTATACAAGATATACAGTTGAAGTCGGAGGTTTACATACACTTAAGCCAAGTAAATTTCAACTCAGTTTTCACAATTCCTGACATTTAATCCTAGCAAAAATTCCCTTTCTTAGGTCAGTTAGGATCACCACTTTATTTTAAGAATGTGAAATGTCAGAATAATAGTAGAGAGAATGATTTATTTCAACTTTTATTTCTTTCATCACATTCTCCAGTGGGTCAGGAGTTTACTCATTTAGTATTTGGTAGCATTGCCTTTAAATTGTTTAACTTGGGTCAAACGTTTCAGGTAAACAATTGTTGGAAAGAATTATTTGTGTCATGCACAAAGTAGATGTCCTAACCGACTTGCCAAAACTATAGTCTGTTAACAAGACATTTGTGGAGTGGTTGAAAAACGAGTTTTAATGACTCCAACCTAAGTGTATGTAAACTTCCGACTTCAACTGTATGTATTATTATTATTATCTAAACCCATTGAGTGATGAATGATGAACGGCGTAGAATTAATACTAGAAACGTTTATTATGCAAATCATTGTCAATGACTGTAGTACAATTGATTTATTTTAGATTTGTTTTAATCAATATATACATATTGTTCAATTCAAAACTTCCAGCTATGTCCTGTCCTGGGCCATGTTCATAAGGGCACATTGTAGCAAACCAAAATGAGCAATCATTGTTGAACAAGTTCAATTCCAATCCATTCCGGACCTTTTTCCTCTGTTTGGTGCCTACTGAACTCCTAGTAGCAGACAGTGTATAATATAAGTATGCAGGGAGAGTTGAGTTGTGTGCCTTCACAGCCTCCCCACTTTCTCTCCTTCCTCCCTTCCTCGTCTCTTTATCAAACTCTGACTGGGAAGACAGATGGCTTTGAATGGGGCGGCCTAATGTAAAAGTGTGTGGAGAATGGCGGAGCAGGGAAGATAAACGGCGGGCAGCCATTTCTCTCTGGCTGTGGTGGGATGCAGGGCCACTAAATCACCTGTTATCTCCTGCAGGCTGCAGCCACACACTAATGGTCATCGCCACAGGATGGTGGAACCCCGGGAGGAGGGACAGGGGGAGAAGAGAGAGGAGGGACACCTTTACACGCCAGACACATAATAGTAAGAGCTATTAACATGGAAACTCCATGGTTTCACTGTAGTCACATTAGGTGAAAATATACTGTACTCACCACAATGTCTATAAAGATATCTACAGTATATGCTGAATGTGACATCATAATTGGAACCGGAAGGACACAATATGTCCTTCATGCGTCCATAAATAACAGTGAAATCATTATTACCATCATAAAATGACAAAGCCCTCCTGAATCTACATCGTTATTGACTCTGTGACATCACAACGCTCTGTTTCTACAACCGCAACCGCAGCTTTATAAGCATTAACTCTGTGACATCACACTGTTCTGCTTATTTTATTTATTTTCATTTTATTTCACCTTTATTTAACCAGGTAGGCAAGTTGAGAACAAGCTCTCATTTACAATTGCGACCTGGCTAAGATAAAGCAAAGCAGTTCGACAATTACAACAACACAGAGCTACACATGGAGTAAAACAAACATACAGTCAATAATACAGTATAAAAATAAGTCTATATACGATGTGAGCAAATGAGGTGAGATAAGGGAGGTAAAGGCAAAAAAGACCATAGTGGCAAAGTAAATACAATATAGCAAGTAAAACACTGGAATGGTAGATTTGCAGTGGAAGAATGTGCAAAGTAGAAATACAAATAATGGGGTGCAAAGGAGCAAAATAAATAAATACAGTAGGGAAAGAGGTAGTTGTTTGGGCTAAATTATAGGCGGGCTATGTACAGGTGCAGTAGTCTGTGAGCTGCTCTGACAGCTGGTGCTTAAAGCTAGTGAGGGAGATAAGTGTTTCCAGTTTCAGAGACTTTTGTAATTCGTTCCAGTCATTGGCAGCAGAGAACTGGAAGGAGAGGCGGCCAAAGGAAGAATTGGTTTTGGGGGTGACCAGAGAGATATACCTGCTGGAGCGCTTGCTACAGGTGGGTGCTGCTATGGTGACCAGTGAGCTGAGATAAGGGGGAACTTTACCTAGTAGGGTCTTGTAGATGACCTGGAGCCAGTGGGTTAAGCGAGGGCCAGCCAACGAGAGAGTACAGGTCGCAGTGGTGGGCAGTATATGGTACTTTGGTGACAAAACGGATGGCACTGTGATAGACTGCATCCAATTTATTGAGTAGGGTATTGGAGGCTATTTTGTAAATAACATCGCCGAAGTCGAGGATCGGTAGAATGGTCAGTTTTATGAGGGTTTGTTTGACAGCATGAGTGAAGGATGCTTTGTTGCGAAATAGGAAGCCAATTCTAGATTTAACTTTGGATTGGAGATGTTTGATGTGAGTCTGGAAGGAGAGTTTACAGTCTAACCATACACCTAGGTATTTGTAGTTGTCCACATATTCTAGGTCAGAACCGTTCAGCTGCCAGGCGGGCAGGTGCAGGCAGCAATTGGTTGAAGAGCATGCATTTAGTTTTACTAGCATTTAAGAGCAGTTGGAGGCCATGGAAGGAGAGTTGTATGGCATTGAAGCTCGTCTGGAGGGTTGTTAACACAGTGTCCTAAGAAGGGCTAGAATTATACATAATGGTGTCGTCTGCGTAGTGGTGGATCAGAGACTCACCAGCAGCAAGAGCGACATCATTGATGTATACAGAGAAGAGAGTCGGCCCAAGAATTGAACCCTGTGGCACCCCCATAGAGGGCCCTCCGATTTGACACTCTGAACTCTAGAGAAGTAGTTGCTGAACCATGACTGTAATCACCTGAATTATGTGACATCATAACGCTCAGTCTATGACTGCGAGCACATGAACTCTGTGACATCACATCGGACTGTTGCTATGACTACAAGCACATGAACTCTGTGACATCACCATGCCCTGTTTCTATGACCGCGAGCGCATAAACTCTGACATCACAATTCTCATTTTCTATGACTGCAAGTACATAAACTTTGTGACATCACAATGCTGTTTCTGACAGCAAGAAGATGAACTCTGTGACATCACACTGCTCTGTTCCTATGACCACAAGCACATACACTCTGTGACATCACAATGTGCTGTTTGTCTGACCACAAGTACAGAAACTTGAAGAACATCACACTTGTCTCTACGACCGCAACTATCACTAAATCTATCAGAACATTTTTAACAGGCGAACCAATCAAATACTTTTAAGAGCCATCAGCAGCCCAGATCTATTTTACTATTCTCTTTCTTCCTGGAACATTTGGAAAAGCCTGTTGCACATTTGTCTCTCATCTCCTTCACTGCTTCAGAGCTCAAATAAGTCATTGATTTATCTGATCTGCAAACGAGAATCACTTTGTTGTGTGTGCCAAACAAAATTCCTTTTGCTTCACTAAGTGGTGATGTACCTTACACAGGCTCAATTTGGCCAGATGCTGCCAAGGCAGAAGCGGGGGGGGTTAAGGAATAATACAAAAAATAGGAAACATATTTTAAAGACTGGAGAAGGAGATGAAGAGGAATAAGAGCATTAAGAGACGGTAATACATTTTGGAGCTCATCTTCTGAGTGTGCAATCTGTGGACAATTAGGGGGACCCCACACAAGCTCAGTTTCAGACAAAGAACGCCGACAACGCCGGTACTTCCGGCGCCGACAGAGATGGCCGCCTCGCTTCGAGTTCCTAGGAAACTATGCAGTTTTTTTTACGTGTTATTTCTTACATTAGTACCCCAGGTCATCTTAGGTTTCATTACATACAGTTGAGAAGAACTACTGAATATAAGATCAGCGTCAACTCACCATCAGTACGACCAAGAATATGTTTTTCGCGACGCGGATCCTGTGTTCTGCCTTACAAACAGGACAACGGAATGGATTCCATGCAGCGACCCAAAAAAACGACTCCGAAAAAGAGGGAAACGAGGCGGTCTTCTGGTCAGACTCCGGAGACGGGCACACCGTGCACCACTCCCTAGCATTCTTCTTGCCAATGTCCAGTCTCTTGACAACAAGGTTGATGAAATCCGAGCAAGGGTAGCATTCCAGAGGGACATCAGAGACTGTAACGTTCTCTGCTTCACAGAAACATGGCTCACTGGAGAGACGCTATCCGGGGCGGTGCAGCCAACGGGTTTCTCCACGCATCGCGCCGACAGAAACAAATAACTTTCTGGTAAGAAGAGTGGTGGGGGCGTATGCCTCGTGACTAACGAGACATGGTGTGATGAAAGAAACATACAGGAACTCAAATCCTTCTGTTCACCTGATTTAGAATTCCTCACAATCAAATGTAGACCGCATTATCTACCAAGAGAATTCTCTTCGATTATAATCACAGCCGTATATATCCCCCCCAAGCAGACACATCGATGGCTCTGAACGAACTTTATTTAACTCTTTGCAAACTGGAAACCATTTATCCGGAGGCTGCATTCATTGTAGCTGGGGATTTTAACAAGGCTAATCTGAAAACAAGACTCACTAAATTTTATCAGCATATCAATTGCGCAACCAGGGGTGGTAAAACCTTGGATCATTGTTACTCTCACTTCCGCGACGCATATAAGGCCCTGCCCCGCCCCCCTTTCGGAAAAGCTGACCACGACTCCATTTTGTTGATCCCTGCCTACAGACAGAAACTAAAACAAGAGGCTCCCACGCTGAGGTCTGTCCAACGCTGGTCAGACCAAGCTGACTCTACACTCCAAGACTGCTTCCATCACGTGGACTGGGACATGTTTCGTATTGCGTCAGATGGGAATATTGACGAATACGCTGATTCGGTGTGCGAGTTCATTAGAACGTGCGTTGAAGATGTCGTTCCCATAGCAAAGATTAAAACATTCCCTAACCAGAAACCGTGGATTGATGGCAGCATTCGCGTGAAACTGAAAGCGCGAACCACTGCTTTTAATCAGGGCAAGGTGTCTGGTAACATGACCGAATACAAACAGTGCAGCTATTCCCTCCGCAAGGCTATCAAACAAGCTAAGCGTCAGTACAGAGACAAAGTAGAATCTCAATTCAACGGCTCAGACACAAGAGGCATGTGGCAGGGTCTACAGTCAATCACGGACTACAAGAAGAAATCCAGCCCAGTCACGGACCAGGATGTCTTGCTCCCAGGCAGACTAAATAACTTTTTTGCCCGCTTTGAGGACAATACAGTGCCACTGATATGGCCTGCAACGAAAACATGCGGTCTCTCCTTCACTGCAGCCGAGGTGAGTAAGACATAACCACTTATGGAAGTTGAGAATTCATGCAGCTTTTCGCAGCTTTTTGTTAAAAATCGCGCAACATTTCTGTGACAATACAGAGGCGGATGCAAGATGCAAGCAACGATGGTTTAATGAATACAGTTTACAGCAGCAACAGGACAGACAGACTGTACTCAGACGGAATCCGACCCAGGGACTAGGGCGCATCTTCCGAAGATAGCGTGCTGAGAAATCCAGGGGAGTGTGTCCGGATGGGTAGGAAGGAGCACAGCAGATAATCCACACAAGGGCGGTGAGAGAAGAGCACAGACACACGACACAACCTCAGGGAAGTAACAACGATCTGACAACAAGAAACACTGGTTACAGAACATATAAAGGGAAGATAAGTGGTTCCAGCTGGCGCAGACAATCAGGCCGAGATTGGGAACCACGCCCACACAAACACGGGAGAGAGAGAGAGAGAGAAAGAAAGAGAGAGGGAGGCAGTGGATTCATGAACCGTGACAATTTCAGCGCCCTGCTATTCATGCCAGGAATATAGTACATGCATATGATTAGTATGTGTGGATAGAAAACACTCAGATGTTTCCAAAACTGTTTAAATCACGTCTGTGGCATTTACAGAACGTGTGTTTCATCCAAAAGTGCATGGAAATCTGTTCACTGAAAATGGAAAAATATATCCTTCCGCGACTACAGGCAATTGTTAAAAGTGAACCGAATTAAATAGAGCCGAGTTTACATTGCCTACAGCTTCCACAGGGTTTTTAGAGTCATGTCATTTGATTCGCAATTGATTCTTGGTCTAACCCAAACAAGGGAACATCTTCCCTGATGGCTCCGCCCTGATTTTTGGTCGACCTCTGGTCAGACATGTTTTTCTACACGGACAAGAAACAGATTTAACATCGTCTCCTGATCAATTTTATCGCTTATTAACGTGTACTAATACCTAAAGTTGCATTACAAAAGTATTTCGAAGTGTTTTGTGAAAGTTTATCGTCGACTTTTTGAATTTTAAAAAATTACGTCACGTTATGAATTTTTTTTCTTTACTCGCAACGTAATTCTTAGCTCGATATCTAGGCTATATATGGACCGATTTAATCGAAAAAAGACCCCAAATGATGTTTATGGGACATCTAGCAGTGCCAAGAAAGAAGCTCGTCAAAGGTAATGAATGTTTTATATTTTATTTCAGCGTTTTCGTTTGCGACGGCTAACGCAAAATCTGTCGTTTTAGGTGACGGTGCAGTATTTTGAGGGTGCATGGTATCAGATAATAGCTTCTCATGCTTTCCCCGAAAAGCATTTTACAAATCTGACTTGGTGGATAGATTCACAACGAGTGTAGCTTTAATTCAGTATATTGTATGTCAATTTTAATGAAAGTTTGAGGTTTATCAACCTCTATGGTGGCGCTCTTGAGCATTTCTGCTGATTGTGGTCCCCACTTCGGTACCACGTCCTCAACAGGTTTTAAACGTGTTAACCCTAGCAAGGCTGCAGGCCCAGACGGCATCCCCAGCCGCGCCCTCAGAGCATGCGCAGACCAGCTGGCCGGTGTGTTTACGGACATATTCAATCAATCCCTATACCAGTCTGCTGTTCCCACATGCTTCAAGAGGGCCACCATTGTTCCTGTTCCCAAGAAAGCTAAGGTAACTGAGCTAAACGACTACCGCCCCGTAGCACTCACTTCCGTCATCATGAAGTGCTTTGAGAGACTAGTCAAGGACCATATCACCTCCACCCTACCTGACACCCTAGACCAGAGGTGGGCAAACTTTTTGACTCGCGGGCCACAATGGGTTCTAAAATTTGACAGAGGGGCCGGGCCAGGAGCATTTGGAGGGAGTGTTTGGGCCGGATATACTAAAGCATTAAATGTAGTGTGTGCAAACCTCATAGCACAGTAAGAACACTACAACCAAATTTATTAACTGTCTTTCAAATGTGAAAAATAGCCCTTATCAGTTAATAAATTTGTCTCAAGGAATATGCAAGATATGGCATTTACATACAATTTCGCAGATACTGGGAGGAGGAAATGTAAATAGATTAAAATAACATACGCACTGTTATTTATCAAGATTGCGTCTGTTTTTAATAAGTTTCAATCGAAGGTGCAAAGTTAAAGAAATCAACATTTATTGAAAAATGGAATCACTTTCAACATTCAAAACATATTATTACACAACGAAATACTCAAGCTCAATAATATCTACTTGTGTTAAACTCCGCAAAATCATGGATGGATTGTCCTGACCGCGTGCTCTACAAACTCGCCACGGATGCCCTCGCCTTCACACGCAAACAGTACACGTGTATCGTTGCCAAGCACACAGACATAGGCTGTATTAAATATCCTACCTGCAGCTGAAAATTTTAATTTAAATTAAGAGCGATGTGCGGCGTGTTATTTAAGCTACTGTACCGCTGCTGTGCGTAAATGCTCATTGCTCTTAATTAAAAGACGCACTTCCAAACTTTCCATATGCATTTTTTCATAACACAGCAGAAAAACTCACCATTTCAGTGGGAACAGTGTTGTTGGTCTCCCTTTTTTGCCAGTGCATCAAAGTCTGGAGTTAGTTTTGTTGTGGCAATTCTCAGGACAGATCTGAGGTGTTGGTCAGTTAACTTGGATCTGTGATGGGCTTTGTTGATTTTCATGACGCTAAACGTCTGCTCACAACCGCAACAGCTTCTCCCCTCAGGTGGTGAGGGTAGGCAACAACATCTCCTCCCCGCTGATCCTCAACACGGGGGCCCCACAAGGGTGCGTTCTGAGCCCTCTCCTGTACTCCCTGTTCACCCACGACTGCGTGGCCACGCACGCCTCCAACTCAATCATCAAGTTTGCGGACGACACAACAGTGGTAGGCTTGATGGGAGGAGGTGAGGGCCCTTGGAGTGTGATGTCAGGAAAATAACCTCACACTCAACGTCAACAAAACTAAGGAGATGATTGTGGACTTCAGGAAACAGCAGAGGGAACACCCCCCTATCCACATCGATGGAACAGTAGTGGAGAGGGTAGCAAGTTTTAAGTTCCTCGGCATACACATCACAGACAAACTGAATTGGTCCACTCACACAGACAGCATCGCGAAGAAGGCGCAGCAGCGCCTCTTCAACCTCAGGAGGCTGAAGAAATTTGGCTTGTCACCAAAAGCACTCACAAACTTCTACAGATGCACAATCGAGAGCATCCTGGCGGGCTGTATCACCGCCTGGTACGGCAACTGCTCCGCCCTGAACCGTAAGGCTCTCCAGAGGGTAGTGAGGTCTGCACAACGCATCACCGGGGGCAAACTACCTGCCCTCCAGGAAACCTACACCACCCGATGTTTCAGGAAGGCCATAAAGATCATCAAGGACATCAACCACCCGAGCCACTGCCTGTTCACCCCGCTATCATCCAGAAGGCGAGGTCAGTACAGGTGCATCAAAGCTGGGACCGAGAGACTGAAAAACAGCTTCTATCTCAAGGCCATCAGACTGTTAAACAGCCACCACTAACATTGAGTGGCTTCTGCCAACACACTGACATTGACACTGACTCAACTCCAGCCACTTTAATAATGGGAATTGATGGGAAATGATGTAAATATATCACTAGCCACTTTAAACAATGCTACCTTATATAATGTTACTTACCCTACATTATTCATCTCATATGCATACGTATATACTGTACTCTATATCATCGACTGCATCCTTATGTAATACATGTATCACTAGCCACTTTAACTATGCCACTTTGTTTACATACTCATCTCATATGTATATACTGTACTCGATACCATCTACTGCATCTTGCCTATGCCGTTCTGTACCATCACTCATTCATATATCCTTATGTACATATTCTTTATCCCCTTACACTGTGTATAAGACAGTAGTTTTGGAATTGTTAGTTAGATTACTTGTTGCTTATTACTGCATTGTCGGAACTAGAAGCACAAGCATTTCGCTACACTCGCATTAACATCTGCTAACCATTGTGTATGTGACAAATACAATTTGATTTGATTTGATTTGATCCATTTGCCCTGGGGTCGTTCCATATGATTTCAATCACTTTCTAACTGCACCCCTTTTGATTTGAACAAACCTTTCAGATATATTTGCCCATGTCGGAAGTGGTCAGAAAGTGCTTATACAGAAACCCAGCCAGAACAAGCCATGCAGATGTACATGTTGAAGCACAGTTCTAGGAAAAACTCCCTAGAATGGCAGGAACCTAGTGAGGAACCAGGCTCTGAGGGATGGCTAGTCCTCTTCTGGCTGTGCCTGTGGAGATTATAAAGAGTACAAGGCCATTAAATAGGGGAATAATTCAAATGTAATGGGAACCAGGTGTGTACAATACAGACACAACAAATGGAAAAATAAATGTAGATCGGTGGAGGCTAGAAAGCCGGTGACGTCGACCGCCGAACGCCGCCCGAACAAGGAGAGGCACCAACTTCGCCGGAAGTCGTGACAATAGGGAAGGTAATCAGGGAGGTGATGGAGTCCAGGTGAGTCTGACGCTGTGCAGGTGATGTAACGATCGTGAAAGGTGTGCGTAACGATCCTGACAGGTGTGCGTAACGATGGTGACAGGTGTGCGTAACGATCCTGACAGGTGTGCGTAACGATGGTGACAGGTGTGCGTAACGATGGTGACAGGTGCGCGTAACGATGGTGACAGGTGTGCGTAACGATCGTGACAGGTGTGCGTAACGATGGTGACAGGTGTGCGCCATAGCAAGCAGCCTGGTGACCTAGAGGCCGGAGAGGGGGCACACGTGAGAGCTGTGGAGACCTCCAACCATCTTTTCATTTTTTATATATATTTTTATTCAAGGTTTGCAATATATACACCAATGTAAGTACAAATATTTTACTATCTCCCAACCACCCTCTCTTCCCCCACACAACACATCCCCCCAACCCCCCCAGTCCTTCCCTACCTCTCCGCCCTAACTCAGTCCCACCATCTCGATTCCCTCACAACCACTCACCCCAACCACCTCGCAACTCACCCCATATACCCACCCCCCACCCCCCCTCAGTTCGGTCCTAGAAAACAAAAATTCTACAGAGATATCTCAACAAATAAACAAACAAACAAGAATACAGGAACAACACAAAATGTCTCACATACAAACTCAATATGGATTCAAGATACAGAAGCAACAAAAACATAAATAAATATGGATATAAACTCAGTGAACCTTAGACAAACTTGCTTGGACTGGATAGCTTTATATTGATGACTGTACCTATTATGTAATGACTACTGGGAATACCTACTGGGAAACCTTAAAGCACCTCATCAGAGGGGAGCCTCTGCAAGCCATTAAAGTATGATAAATATGGTTGCCATTTTCTAACATATGTATCACAGGAAGCCCTAAGAGAATACCTCATTTTTTCAAGCTTTAGGAAAAACATTACATCGTTGAACCATTGAGAAGTAGACGGAAAACCCATCAGGCCCTGGAGCTTTGCTGTTCTACATTGACTTGATAGACTGAATAACTTCTTCAAGGCTGAGAGGAGAATCAAGGTAATCAGCAGTTTCAGTCTCAGCTGTGGGAGTCTCCAGTTCACCCTAAAATGTAGTCATATAGGCAGCATCTGATGGAAATTCAGATGTATACAGGGAGAAATAGAAAGATTTGAAGGTGTCATTGATCCCCGTAGGATCAGAAATCAAGCGATGAGAGGAATCTTTAACTAGGGGAATCACACGGGTAGCAGCACTGGGTTTTAATTGGTTTGTGAGCAGACGACTTGCCCTGTCGCCATGTTCATAGCAGGTACCACGTGAATGCAATAGTAACCGTTCTGCATCTGCAGTGGACAAGAGATTGAATTCAGATTGTAAGTTCAAGCGTTGCTTATACAGCTCTGGAGACAGCGTCAGGGCATATTGGTGGTCTAAGTCAAGGAGGCTTTAGAATACTCTCTTTAGAATACTCTCTTTAGAATACTCTCTTGCCTAGGGATTCTGAAATCTCCAGTGATCTGTACACCCATTCTGAACCATAAAACCTGAGAAGGACTTTGACATAGCAGAGGGAGACATAGTTCTGGGGTTGGAGCGGTCTAAAGCCGGGCTAATAACACAATTCAGATCCCCGCCAAATATCAAAAGATGCGTATTCAGAGAATGGATTTTCCCCAGCAACCCATTGGCAAATTAAACATCATCAAAATTGAGAGCATATACATCGACCAATGCTACAGGTGTGTGCCAAATGGTGCCAGTTATGATCAAATATCTCCCATTACTGTCTGAAATAACATTAGTAGTAGAGAAATGCATTATTTTACTAACCAAAATTGCAACCCCTCTGGCTTTGGAGTTAAAGTCTGAATGGAAGACCTGACTGAGCCTGAGTGACCTTTAATGTGTAAATGGGTCTCTTGTAAAAATACCACATCTGCTTTTAGCTTTTTCAAATGGGAGAAGATCCTAGACCTCTTGACAGGATTATTAATTGTTTTAGTATTCTAAGATAAAAAGCTTTATAGGATTAGGCCTACCTATTCCAATAGTACTATTATTAGTGTTGTTAGCCATCTAGAATCCTTAAAGGAAAAAGGTGTGAAAACAGAGCATGCATTTGCAAAGATAACAGAGAAAAATGATGAAAAAAGCAAATATGAAAAATAAATTTAAAATTTAAAATAGGACCTCCCCTCCCCTCCCACCCACCAAAACCCAAAGTCTCCTTCCCCAGCTAATGGAGACAGTAGGTTGACGTTTTTGCAGCTTCGGAGCATACACACAGAAAACATTCCTATCCTAACGAGGAGAGGCTCCATAGCACGAGTAGTGAAATAGATTTGAAAAGGCAATCACAAAATGGTAAAGTATAACCAAAACAAAGACAAAACAAAGACAGAAAACCAGATAACAGTAAAACGGAATTGTCCTGACTCAGGGAATATTCAATCAGTGCAACACATACTATGTGTCTTAATAGGTCCAAATAAGTGTCCTGCGGTATGTTACCCTGTTACAAAACCAAAAAGGGGCCGAGTGTCTGTACGAATGAATGATCATTGGGGCGTAATAAAGTGAGTATGTATCGAGATGAAAAAAACATCTCTGCCCCACCTCTAGGGGATGCACTCAATGTCACGGTAGTTCTGAAAACGGACGATAAACACTGTAGGCTTGGAGTTGTCGTCTCCGCCCGCCAATGCGGTGAGCTATGTCCAGCTTCGGGGGTGATGGAACGATGGCCGGACCCAGCACCTCCGAGGAGAAGTCTGACATGAACTTAACTGAGTCCCCTCCTTCAAGTTTCTCTGGTAGACCAACAAACCGAAGATTGCAACGGCGAGAGCGAGATTCCATGTCATCAGAACACAAACACCTCAGATGACGCAAAATGGGGTCTAAGCTACAACATATATGAATATGACAAAAATCAGAGTTGCGTTTTTAGATAATTGATGAGCTTAAAAAATATAATTTGTGTTGTGAAAAACTTTTTTTTATGAGTCGTGAACGGTTTGAAAACCCTGTTTTGTAAGCTTTCAAATTATATCAAATTCAACCGTTTATCTTAAGGAGTAATAAAGACAAGGACGTGGGGTACCTCGTGAGCACCTCTATCTCCTGAATGTTTACCAAAAAGTAACTTTCTGACCACTTTTAACATGGGCAAACTTGTATGGAAGGTTTGATTCAAATCAAGATGGGTGCAGTCAGAAAGTGATTGATTCCATAGTTGTTGTGGAATTATTAGATTACTTGTTAGATACTACTGCACTGTCGGAACTAGAAGCACAAGCATTTCGCTACACTCGCATTAACATCTGCTAACCATGTGTATGTGACCAATAACATTTGATTTCATTTGATCACATTGAATGATCCCGTGTGAAAAGAACACTCTCTGTGTGTTTATCTCCCAAACCCCTCACTCATCATCTGATACCTGTGATGGTCCAGAAAGTCTAAAGCATTTTCACATCATTCCCAAGAGTTACAAATAACCAACAACCTATTTTCCCTGACTAAAACTATGACAAGAACTAGACGAGATGTTCTGAAAAAAGCCCGATAACTATTACAAATTGTAATGCAATCCTGTCATTGGCAGAATTATAATTTTTCAGGTGCACAGGTTGCCTGAGCTTGGCCCTGCCTGCCTTTGCAACACACACAGCTCCGTTTGCCCTGATGCACCTTCAGGGCACTTCTAAATTGTAACAAAACCTGTTGGCAATTTTTGCTTTGATAATCCCAAACTCTATTTTGCCATTATGCCCTTTATTCACCTTGCGGTCCGCAAATGTGAGAAGAGTTACTTTTCTCCTATTTGCTGAGTATTACAAGTAGGATACAGATACAGCAAAAAGTCTGCCATTGTTAGAAAACTCAGATTCTCCCCTTTTCAGTGGAATCACTGTTACTTACCCCCCCCCCCCCCCTCTGACGATTATGATGGGGAGAAAATCTGAGCTGTAAATGGTTTAACCAATAGACAAGGCTTTGTAGAAGCCTATGGTTACTCATGGCTATTTCTGCCACAATAGCTATGTTGCCAGCTAAGTTATAAGAGGCCTTGCTGGACAAGGCTCAATGTGCGCATGGAAGTGAGGGAATCAGAGCAGCGAAGGAGCAGTAGACCATCTCTACCATCTATGATCCTGCGCACCTCGTGTTTTCTGAAAAATAAAATGGATGAACTCCGACTGGAAACCAGAGCATGCTACGAATAATGTGGGTCCTGCATCATGCCATTTACTGAGACTTGGTTACATCAAGACATCAACCGATTCTCCTATTGAAATAGAGGGGTTTACTCATGTCCGCTTGGATAGGAGTGATGCGTCAAGGAAGAGCAGAGGAGGCAGTATCTGTGTGTGCATCAACAACAAATGGTGTAAACAATATACAATCCAGACGTTCAACAGCTATGTTTGAGTCGAAGGCGGTTTTACCTACCCCCGGGAATTCAGAAGCATTCTTCTACATACCCCTAGTTCCACGGCTGCGAGGGCTACTGCCAAAGTAGCTGACTATGTCAACCAACAACTACAACGCACCCCAAAAGCCCCTATTTTTATTTTGGAAACTTTTTGTGTATCGTTGCAAACTGACAATGTCACTACCTGGGTATGAACAGTCTGTTAAATGTGACACTAAAAATAACATAATTCTTGACAAAGGGCCAACCACCTCTTTTTGTGTCTTAAGTAGCAACATTTCCAATTGTGCTTTTTATATTGTAGAGACTCAGAGCAACACAATGGTATATCATACACTGCAGTTGAAGAACAATGGGAAGTTGATAAACTTGTAATCCCAATTTTGCTTGATGCTGTAGTATGAATCCACAGGTAGCTAAAGCTAACCTAGGAGTTTCAATCTTAGTTGGCTAACATTAGGCTATAACTAGCAATGCATATGGCTTTCTGAGATACAAATAATATTACTACACAGACCATACACGCATCGTTAGCTAGCGAGCCAGCAAGCTAACGTTTGCTAGCTACAGTGGTTAAAGTATGCTTTAACATGCAATGCAAACAACTTTCTGACTGAATTAGAAATGTACTGTATCATGACTGAAAATGTAGCTAGGCTCTTCCCTGTGTGCGTGGATGAACGCTTCACAGCAGACTGGAACCCCTTTAACTCTGTTTTGTCTGTAGACTGTACAGCTTGTTTGGCCCGCGTTGTGTCAAGTCACTCCAGTTCACTCTGACTGTGTGCGGAAAGTAGTCGATCACTACCTTTTCACACTTTGTCCATAGCGCCTGCTAAATTCAGGGCAGCAATGTTGTTGAGAGCAGTATCAACACTTTTGCAGTTCTCCATGGCTAATGTTATATACTGTACTTTTAAAAAGCCGCAGCAGCAAGGATTATCGACACATACTGAACAGCTCATGTTATCGACAGACGCATGATGCATGGCAGACCAGTTCGAACTCATCTCTTGGTATGTCCAGCCCATTCATTATCCCAGCCAATCAGCGCTAGCGGGAAGGTTCCTGTCTTTTTCCATGACTAAACCAACGAGGCTCATAATTTAACAGTTTAATTCTTATTTACAGATGGCATATACGTTTTGTTATTAAGGCACATGAAAGTTCACATGTTCCAGAAGGTATTTCTGCCCATAAAATACATTTTGATTGAAAAAAGATTACATTCAAATGCCTCTCCGGTGAAGTAGTGACTTGGGACAGAAATGTTTTGGAAATGTTAAAAATGTTAAGTTAAACCACCTGTCTAACTCCAATCAAAACACCGTCCAACTGAACCTTGCCTAAAGAATCCTTGCGCACACCAGATTAATTGACCAATGCCAATCAATTTAGTGTTTTCTATGAAATATTTGATGTACATGACTTCTCTGCTGAGTGTGATAATGACTGACCCCATTGTTATTGATGACATTGTTCTTAGGTCGGAGATCAACCCTGTGGCCGGCACTAGTCTTCAAGCACACCTGTATGACTAAGGCAACTCTTCTTTTCTTCGAGGAACTTACTCCTGCTTGATGCCCTGTCTTTCAGAGGTCTGTAGACTCCCATATTGTCCACATCTTTGTGGAAAAAAAGGCCATTAGCACTCCAGTCCCCAAAAAGCCTTGTCCAAAATAAAATGATGAATACACACCTGTTGCTCTGACCCCCATCGCATTTAAGGGTTTTGAAAAGATCATGGTGTGTTAGATCCTTATCAAGGGAAAAGTCGTGGGACGGATGATGCAATCAACACCACAGTGCATCTCATTGTTCAGCATCTGGAAAACCCCATGGCCTATGCTGGACAGTTATTTATTGATTTCAGTTCAGCGTTAAAACCACTTGTCCTACTCAGCCAGTTAAATCAGATGGTGTTAACCGCTACACCATTAGATGGTACCACTTATTCCTGACTAGTCATTCTCGACCGGTTAGAGTTAACAGTACCCTCATGAATGCACTAGCAGTAATCCTGATAACTATATTGTCAAGTTTTCTGATGATACTGTCATTCTTGGTCTATTGTATCAAGATGCAGATACTACTGTGTACAAGTCAGAGATTCAAAAGTCAGAGATGTGTTAAGTGATATGATGAGCACTCTCTCATCCTCAATGTAAAGAAAATAGAGGAGATGGTGTTTGACCCCAAATCTGTCGGTGACCACATGCCTGTGGTTGTCCACAATGCCAACATAGCAAAGGTTAGTTCGGATAAGTACCTGGGTGTACATATGTACAATGTGCTAAGCTGGAAGGTCCAACTAGAGTGTGTCTGCTGCAGAGTCCAACCAATGCCTCTATTTCCTATGTAGACTCTGGGTTTTTGGAATTGTACCAGAAAATAATGCTTCTGTTCTACCATGTGGTCGTAGAGAGTATCTTGAGATATGGCATCACAGTATGGTTTGGCAATTCATCAGTCCAACTGACATCTCAAATTGCCCGCCTGATACAAACTGCAATGAATGTCATGGGTGTGAAGGTCATGGGTGTGAAGGTCATGGGTGTGAAGGTCATGGGTGTAAGGCAACATCCCTCCCTGCAGACTATTGTTTGAACAGACTGTTACCAGACAAGCACAGACAATTATTCCAGATCCCTCCCATGCACTTCACTCTGAATATCAGCTCCTCCCCTCAGGCAGACTCTATAGGGTCCATCCTCCCCACAGGCAGACTCTATAGGTTCCATCCTCCCCACAGGCAGACTCTATAGGGTCCATCCTCCCCACAGGCAGACTCTATAGGGTCCATCCTCCCCACAGGCAGACTCTATAGGGTCCATCCTCCCCTCAGGCAGATGCTATAGGGTCCATCCTCCCCACAGGCTGACTCTATAGGGTCCATCCTCCCCACAGGCAGACACTATAGGGTCCATCCTCCCCACAGGCAGACTCTATAGGGTCCATCCTCCCCACAGGCAGACTCTATAGGGTCCATCCTCCCCACAGGCAGACTCTATAGGGTCCATCCTCCCCTCAGGCAGATGCTATAGGGTCCATCCTCCCCACAGGCAGACTCTATAGGGTCCATCCTCCCCACAGGCAGACTCTATAGGGTCCATCCTCCCCACAGGCAGACTCTATAGGGTCCATCCTCCCCTCAGGCAGATGCTATAGGGTCCATCCTCCCCACAGGCTGACTCTATAGGGTCCATCCTCCCCACAGGCAGACACTATAGGGTCCATCCTCCCCACAGGCAGACTCTATAGGGTCCATCCTCCCCACAGGCAGACTCTATAGGCTCCATCCTCCCCTCAGGCAGATGGTATAGGGTCCATCCTCCCCACAGGCAGACTCTATAGGGTCCATCCTCCCCACAGGCAGACTCTATAGGGTCCATCCTCCCCACAGGCAGACTCTATACGGTCCATCCTCCCCACTTGCAGACTCTATAGGGTCCATCCTCCCCACAGGCAGACTCTATAGGGTCCATCCTCCCCACAGGCAGACTCTATGGGGTCCTTAAGTGTAAACTGAACAGGTGTAACCACTCCTTCATTCGCATGTCCATCAAATACCCAAACAGAAATAAGTAAAGCTCAGCTGTGTTACTGACATAATAAGGGAATGTGCAAAGTATTATGTACAGTTGAAGTCAGAAGTTAACATACACTTAGGTTGGAGTCATTAAAACTCGTTTTTCAACCACTCCACAAATTTCTTGTTAACAAACTATAGTTTTGGCAAGTCTGTTAGGACATCTACTTTGTGCATGACAAGTCATTTTTACAACAATTGTTTATACACAGATTATTTAACTTATAATTCACTTTATCACAATTCCAGTGGGTCAGAAGTTCACATACACTAAGTTGACTGTGCCTTTAAACAGCTTGGAAAATTCCAGAAAATTATGTCATGGCTTTAGAAGCTTCTGATAGGCTAATTGACATCATTTGAGTCAATTGGAGGTGTACCTGTGGATGTATTTCAAGGCCTACCTTCAAACTCAGTGCCTCTTTGCTTCACATCATGGGAAAATCAAAAGAAATCAGCCAAGTCCTCAGAAAAAAACTGTAGACCTCCACAAGTCTGGTTCATCCTTGGGGGCAATTTCTAAATGCCTGAAGGTACCACGTTCATCTGTACAAACAATAATAAGCACATATAAACACCATGGGACCACACAGACGTCATAGCGCTCAGGAAGGAGACGCGCTCGGTCTCCTAGAGATGAATGTATTTTGTTGCGAAAAGTGCAAATCAATCCCAGAACAACAGCAAAGGACCTTGTGAAGATGCTGGAGGAAAAAGTTACAAAAGTATCTATATAGACAGTAAAACGAGTCCGATATCGACATAACATGAAAGTCCACTCAGCAAGGAAGAAGCCACTGCTCCAAAACCACGTGGGGACAAAGATCGTACTTTTTGGAGAAATGTCCACTGGCCATTTTTAGAACTGTTTGGCCATAATGACCATTGTTATTTTTGGAGGAAAAAGGGGGAGGCTTGCAAGCCAAAGAACACCATCCCAACCCGTGAAGCATGGGGGTGGCAGCATCATGTTGTGGGGGTGCTTTGCTGCAGGAGGGACTGGTGCACTTCACAAAATAGATGGCATCATGAGGATGGAAAATTAAGTGGATATATTTAAGCAACATCTCAAGACATCAGTCAGGAAGTTAAAGCTTGATCCCAAATGGGTCTTCCAAATGGACAATGACCCCAAGCATACATCCAAAGTTGTGGCAAAATGGCTTAAGGACAACAAAGTCAAGCTATTGGAGTGGCCATCAGAAAGCCCTGACCTCAATGACATAGAACATTTGGGCGCAGAACTGAAAAAGCGTGTGCGAGCAAGGAGGCCTACAAACCTGACTCAGTTACACCAGCTCTGTCAGAATTCACCCAATTTATTGTGGAAGGCTACCCGAAATGTTTTACCCAAGTTAAACAATTTAAAGGCAATGCTACCAAATACTAACTGAGTGTATGTAAACTTCTGACCCACTGGGAATGTGATGAAAGCTGAAATAAATCATTCTCTCTACTCTTATTCTGACATTTCACATTACTAAAATAAAGAGGTGATCCTAACTGACCTAAGACATGGAAATTTTACTAGGACTAAATGTCAGGAACTGTGAAAAACTGAGTTGAAATGTATTTGGCTAAGGTGTATGTAAACTTCCGACATCAACTGTATGTGGCCATATGAGCAGTGTTTGATAATAAGGGTATGCATTATTTTTCATGTGTAATGTACAGTGTCTATTTTGTATAGAGCAGTACTGTGTGTCTAAGACAATTTACCCATTGGGACGTTGCAGTTAATTATCTGCTATCCTAAATATTAATTATTTAATAGACAATGCATTGACTAAAACTAGACTAAAATTGTCCAGAGTTTAGACGACTGATAATAACTAAACCTAAGGATTAAATTACTAAAATGTGATTAAGACTACAAGCTATTTTAGTCAAAAGACTAAGAATAAAACTAAATCTAAAATGGCTGCCAAAATGAACTCAAGACATGAATTCGGAAAGTCAGCATGCTGCTGTAACTTGTTAAACTTTTCCACTGACTTACACTTCAATGCCACAATACCTGTATACTGTACTTAAAGCATGGATTAAGGCCCCAAATACTCCAGAAACCAGGAGAATGACCATCAACATGCTCTTTCTGTAGCAATGGTCTACCCTCAGGCCACAAGGCAGGACACACCTTCGCTACGCTGCCTATAAAGCAGCCCTGTGTTATCTGTGAGATTTACAATTGTTTAAAAAATTTGGCCGTAAAAGAGAGAGGAGAATCGGCCAGTTAAAAACCTGGAGGCACCCACACCGGGTACCCGCAGACCAATTAACAGAATAATTAACTGAACTAACGTCTCTTTTAAATGACTCTTACAGCGTCAAGTGTTTTAATTAAACTCCCCTCGAGTTAACTTGTGCATTTAGAAAGCCCTGGAGGCACCTCTTACTCGGTGAAAGAGATGTTCACTGAATAGCTCTCGGCTAAGAGAGAGGATGTGCGTGTGCTCGTGTCTGCACCGCACACTTTGTGAGTGTGGTTGTCAACCCAGACTAAATTGGCTCTGAATTGTTGTCAGAAGTGTGAATAGCTATAAAAAAAAGGATTTTCTCCTTCGTACACTCGAAACTCATCTCCCCGCTAGCTCTGCACTTTATCTTGTTGCTGTCCAACGAGGCATGTAGATCACTGATGGAGTTAAAGGAGGGATATGTAACAAAGCTCCCATACACCGCCAGTGCTGTGTACATAAGAAGTCTGCAAAAATAAGACGCATAATTAGAGATCCTAAATGACCAAGACGTTGTAGGAAGTAAAAAACTGGACATAAGAGAACAAGAAGTACTGTGTAAAATAACATGGCGTATACACTCCCAGAGTTGTGGGTTTGATTCCCACTTTGGATAAAAGTGTCTGCTAAATGGCATTAATATTCTTCTCTGTCATCTGGTGCATGGGGGTTTTAGGTGGCTGAATTGTCCATTGGGGTGACTCACTCTGGCAGCTTTACAGTATATCTAGATAAATAATTGGTTTCTAGCTGGACCAGGGCTGGAAATTCGTGATTTCAGTGGCAAGGCCATTTGGCCTTCAAGAGGTGCCCAATCTGCCAGGGCACCAAGGCCATTAACCAAAATAGACAATTACATTGATTTGAAAACTGAAAGTTTAGAACATGAGATAAATAGGCTACTAGTTTCAAGGGCATATGAGGAAGTGTTTATGAAATAATCCCCTTAACATTCTGTCAGAACATGGAAAAACATTAAACAGAAAATGACAAAAAACGTTCAGGTTTCAAACAATTAGGTTTATAGTTTCTAAATGTTGACTGCCTCCACTCAGATTGCAAGGTGGGTGAGGTTGCAATGCACTGGCCTTTCCTATCTTGTCTAACAGTGCCTCAAGTATGTCGAACAGAATCCAGCCTTCAGCTGTTAATAATGACCCTACTTTAAATTTGTCAAACAAGACTGGTGTTTAGCCTATATATATGCAGTACCAGTCAAAAGTTTGGACACACCTACTCATTCAAGTTTTTAATTTAAAACATATATTTTCTATATTGTAGAATAATAGTGAAGACATCAAAACTATGAAATAACACATGGAATCATGAAGTAACCAAAAAAGTGTTTATAAATATTTTATATTTGAGATTCTTTAACGTAACCACCCTTTGCCTTGACAGCTTTGCACACTCTTGGCATTCTCTCAACTAGCTTCACTTGCAATGCTTTTCCAGCAGTCTCGAAAGAGTTCCCACACATGCTGAGCACTTGTTGGAAGATTTTCCTTCACTCTGCGGTCCAACTCATACCAAACCATCTCAATTGGGTTGCGGTCAGGTATTGTGGAGGACAGGTCATCTGATGCAGCACTCCATCACTCTCCTTCTTGGTCAAATAGCCCTTACACATCCTTTTCCTGTTGAAAACAAATGATAGTCCCACTAAGCGCAAACCAGATGGGATGGCAGAATGCTGTGGAAGCCATGCTGTGGTAGCCATGCTGGTTAAATGTGCCTTGAATTCAAAATAAATCCATCACACCACCTCCTCCAGGCTTCACTGTGGAAACCACACATGCGGAGATGTTCTCAGCTTTGTTTCGTTGTCCAGTCATGTTAACAACACATGCTTGTTAATGTGTCTTACTACATTTCGGAAGGATATTTTCCATCTCTGTCATATGAAAGAGCTCGCATTTGCAGTGCACTTCCATTAAAATGGCATTTTAGAACATTTGTGTCACGGTCGTCCTCCTCTTCACCTGAAGAGGAGAGGCGAGAAGGATCGGAGGACCAAAATGCGGCGTGGTATGTGTTCATGATGAATATTTAATAAAAGAAAGCACTGAACACTGAATACAAACTATACAAAAACAATAAACAAATAACGACCGTGAAGCTATAAATGAGACCTGTGCTGAAACAAGCAACTAACATAGACAATCACCCACAAACAAACAGTGAAACCCAGGCTACCTAAGTATGATTCTCAATCAGAGACAACTAATGACACCTGCCTCTGATTGAGAACCATACTAGGCCGAAACATACAAATCCCCAAATCATAGAAAAACAAATATAGACTGCCCACCCCAACTCACGCCCTGACCATACTAAATAAATACAAAAACAAAGGAAATAAAGGTCAGAACGTGACAATTTGAGAGTATAGCCTTCCCGTCTTGTGCGCATTGCTGCATTTATGTGAAGAAATAGCCTAACAGTTCATCAATATTTTAAGCTAGTCATTCTGTTCTGTTGCATCAGCCTCATTGCTTGTACATTTTCATTTGTATTTGTATGTAGGCTATAATGGTTGTTTTCATTTGGGATCTGTCACGTCCCACAACTATCCCAGAGTATGTTTGAAATATTATTTTCTCGTACAGAAGGACAAGTTGACCAATAGAAAAGGTTGACTTTTGTACTATTGGGGATAGTAGGTTGACATACGCTAGTACTTTGTTGTTCGTTAGGCCTACTCATCATGTTGGCTTACGTGGTAAATGTGGACAGTTCTAATGTCTTCAACAAGCGCCTCAGAATTCGATGCTGTTGCATCCCCGATGTGTCGGTCTTCTCTTCTAGCCTGCTTTGGGGATGCGATGCCTGTGAGAAGGACCCGATCACGTGACAGGTATTGGCTAAGAAGAATGTTAGATATCTGAGAGCGATTTGAGTGAGAGGCGTTTAGGAGCACAGTGATTGGCAGCCGGGAGAATTAACAGGTGTGCTTTTAAAAAAAGTTAATTTGTGGAATTTCTTTCCTTCTTAACGTGTTTGAGCCTATCAGTTGTGTTGTGACAAGGTAGGGGTGGTATACAGAAGATAGCCCTATTTGGTAAAAGTCAATATTATGGCAAGAGCAGCTCAAATAACCAAAGAGAAATGACAGGTCAGTCAATCCGAAACATTTCTAGCAATTTGAAAGTTTCTTCAAGTGCAGTCGCAAAAACCATCAAGCGCTATGATGAAACTGTCTCTCACGATGATCGCCACAGGAAAGGAAGACCCAGATTTACCTCTGCTGCAGAGGATAAGTTCATTAGAGTTACCAGCCTCAGAAATTGCAGACCAAATAAATGCTTCACAGAGTTCAATTGAGATATCTGAGAGAGCGATATGAGTGAGAGACGCTTAGGAGAACGGTGATTGGCAGCCGTGAGAAGGGAGTTATTACATTCAGCCCAAGGGCACAATTGCCACTTTGGCAGCAAAGCATGTATCTTTTTTAGTGGGCATTACGGCCACACAAGGGGTCATCGACAGCCTTTGGCCGTCAGTGACGCCGGACCCAGAGCCATATATTTAGAGAGTTTGGACAACTTCTAGAACAGACGCCATTTTATTCTCAACATTTTGGTGATGTAACATTAAGATAGCACCTCCGACAGTTCCGTATGAAATGACCCACTGTAAACAAGCAAAACAGAGCAGTGAATTTAATAGACATTTTTATTGATTAGCATTCAGGATCATGTGTATCCAAGTATTTTATATATATATATATATATATACTATTGTAGTGTCAACAAATGGACATCTTCATTGGTTTAGAAAACGTTCAGAATAAACAGCACAACACGGAAGCGTCAGTTATCACTAAGCAATGGCTACGGAGGAGAATGTAGCGCTATCGGAACGTTCAGACAGAAACTGCAATGTCCCAACTCTCTAAATATTTGGCTCTGGCTGGACCCTTCCATCTAAAGGAAGAGGGATGACACTTTACTTTATGGGTTAAGGCATACATAACCCTCATGTCACGAACACATACTGGATGAAGTCCTCCGATGGCTGTCAAACCATCAAATGTTTGCCATCTTGATGAGGTCAGGTGACTGGTCAGCTGATGATGATAGGTCACCTGACTAGGAGGCCATCTTGATTCGGGACAAAGACATTCCTGGTAGGTTCACATTGAACAATTAATATCAACCTTTGTGGGAGTAGCAGTATCATCCATAACAACCTTTGTAACACATTTATTCAACATCATTCATAAGGAGTTTTTTGGGGGGGGGGGTCGAGGGTAGAGGTGGAATCATTTTGGATTCCTTTTAATGTAGATGGAGCGGGACAACACAAGTGTCACTTGGTTTGTCAAGTTTACTCGATCAGTGGTTGTTATCAAAGAAAATGCCCCCAGAACATAAGCTATGACAAAGTTCTTTATCACGTTCGATTACAAACCTCTTATGACATAGCATTATCAATTTCAACATAGGCATCTCTTTTTTTCCCCCCACCTCATATTTCCAACAGTAATGTTAGTAACAAAAAAATACAACAAACAAACAGATGGACGTAGAGATGTCAAAAGGACATTAGCTCAGTGGAGTGCTTTGTTTGGTGAGCCTAAAGAGTGCTCCTGTGTGCACTGTAGTTCGCCGTAGATCATTACAGGTCATCATAGTTCAAAGGTAATCATAGGTCACCATAGAGTATTATTGTTCAACATAGATCAACATTGTTCACCATCATCAATCTTCACTTATTGGTCACCATAGTTCACGGTTCAAGTTCCTGCTAAGGGTCCAACTGTCACCACCAGTCTCATTGAGCACAACACAACTATTCAGTCAGGAATAAGGACATAAGAACTCCGCTCACTGATGACAGGCACCATGTCATGCCCCCTAAACAGACACACGCACGTTAAAATCAAATCACTTGTTAAAAAGACATTAAGGTGGTATAAAAGGAATTGCACATGAAAGACTAGATGTTGGACAGTGCTATTGGAGCAGAAGGAGAGGGGAGGAACGCAGTGAGTGAATTTGGCAAGGGTAAGATGCAAGATACAGTACATTTAATGAACACAGGAGAGAAGAAATAAGGCAAGAATAGAATTAAAACCACCAAAATAATTGAATAAAAATGAAAACATGTTTTTTTTTACTTCCAGTTTATAATTGTTTTTCAGCCCTTGATCCAAGGCTCGACCCGATTTGCTAGTTCCATTCCCAGTCCACGTTGTCGGCTACGGGCGTTTAATTGTTTTCCGGTTCGTTTGAAATCAATGTTTGATTGATACTTTTCATCATAATCTGTGTGCACGGGGACGATGTAGTGGCAGCTGCAAGATTCCATAATTTACAGACCCACACACACACACACACACACACACAACACACAAACACACACAGACTCTCAGTGCAGCCTAAACACGACCACCCCCCCCCCTTTCCCCCTGTTCTATCACTGATTCAGAGTCTATTTCTCTATTTTTATCTTCATCTTTCCCTTTCTTCTTCACTTCTGTTGGGAGTTTGAGAGCAGCTTGTCTGCCTCGGGGTACGTGGGGTACTTTACGGTCTCGATCTTCTCCTTGACTTTGTAGGACGGGTAGAGGCCGGTGCGGCCCATTTTACGGTTGACCCCTTTCGAGTAGCCATCCCAGTGGTTCCCCGCCACGCCGATGACGTCACCGGGCTCCAGGGGTATGTCTTCGGGACTGCGGGGGTGGTGGGGGTAGATGGCGATCTGGTTGTGGGCGTTCTGACCACCGAAGTAGTAGATGTCGTCTAGCGAGTGGAAGAAGGAGGAGGCGTCCGGGTGCAGCGTCTGCATCATCTCGTAGGCCACGCGGCACACCTGGAACCAGAAAGAAGAGATACAGGAAACAGGAGGTATAAACAGGAAGTTGAGCTACAGAAAACAGTACGTAGAGATACAGGAAACAGGAAGTACAGACGCAGTTCCTTCAGAAAGTATTCACACCCCTTCACTTTTTTTCCAAATTTTTGTTGTGTTATCAAATCAAATTTTATTGGTCACATGCACATGGTTAGCAGATGTTAATGCAAGTGTAGAGCTTGTGCTTCTAGTTCCGACAGTGCAGTAATATCTAACAAGTAATCTAACAAATTCACAATGACTACCTTATACACACAAATGTAAGGGGATGCAATAAGAATATGTACATATACATATATGGGTGCACGATGGCCGTGCGGCATAGGCAAGTTGCAATAGATTGTATAAAATACAGTATATACATTATTAAAGTGGCATTATTTAAAGTGACTAGTGATACCTTTTATTAAATCCATTTATTAAAGTGGCCAGTGATTTGAGTTTTGACGTTGAGTGAGAGGTTCTTTTCCTGACACCGCACTCCGAGATTACCAACTTCTCGTCGTTGTTGGTAATCAAGCCTACCACTGTAGTGTTGTCTGCAAACTTGATGATTGAGTTGGAGGCGTGCATGGCAACGCAGTCATGGGTGAACAGGGAGTAGAGGAGAGGGCTGAGAACGCACCCTTGTGGGGCCCAGTGTTGATGATCAGCAGGGTGGAGATGTTGCTTCTTACCTTCACCACCTGGGGGCGACCCATCAGAAAGTCCAGGATCCAGTTGCACAGGACGGTGTCGAAATCCAGGATCTCAAGCTTAATGATGAATTTGGAGGGTACTATGGTGTTGAATGCTGAGCTGTAGTCATTGAACAGCATTCTTACATAAGTATTCCTCTTGTCCAGATGGGATAGGGCAGTGTGCGGTGTGATGGTGATTGCATCTTCTGTGGACCTAATGGGGCGGTAAGAAAATTGGAATGGATCTAGTGTATCAGGTATGGTGGAGGTGATCCTTGACTCAATCTCTCAAAGCACTTCATGACGGCAGAAGTGAGTGCTACGGGGCGATAGTCATTTAGTTCCGTTACCTTAGCATTCTTGGGAACAGGAACAATGGTGGCCATCTTGAAGCATGTGGGAACAGCAGACTGGGATAGGGATTGATTGCATATGTCCATAAATAAACCAGCCAGCTGGTCTGCGCATGCTCTGGGGATGCGGCTAGTGATGCCGTCTGGGCCAGCAGCCTTGAGAGGGTTAACATGTTTAAACGTTTGACTCACGTCGGCCCTCGGAGAAGGAGAGCCCACAGTCTTTGGTAGCGGGCTGTGTCGTTGGCACTGTATTGCATGCAAAGAAGTTGTTTAGTTTGTCTGGGAGCAAGACATCGATGTCCGCGACGGGGCTCGTTTTCTTTTTGTAATCCATGATTGTCTGTAGACCCTGCCACATACGTCTCATGTTTGAGCCGTTGAATTGCGACTCTACTTTGTCTCTATACTGACACTTTGCTTTTTTGATTGCCTTGTGGAGGGAATAACTACACTGTTTGAATTTGGTCAAATTTCCAGTCTCCAAGCCATGATTAAATGCGGTGGTTCGCGCTTTCAGTGTTGCGCGAATGCTTCCATCAATCCACGGTTTCTGGTTATGGAAGGTTTTAATAGTCACAGTGGGTACAACGTCTCCTATGCACTTTCTTATAAAATTGCTCACAGAGTCAGCGTATACATCAATGTTATTGTCTGAGGCTATCCAGAACTTATCCCAGTCCATGTGATCAAAGCAATCTTGAAGTGTGGAATCCAATTGGTCAGACCAGCATTGGATAGACCTAAGCACGGGCGCGTCCTGTTTTAGTTTCTGCCTATAGGAAGGGTGAAACAAGATGGAGTTATGGTCAGATTTGCTGAAGGCAGGGCGGGGGAGGGCCTTGTATTCATTGCGGAAGTAGTAGAGGTGTTCCAGTTCCAGTGTTTTGCTCGAGCAGGTACTACAATGTGGTACTACAGGTACTACAATGTGGTACTACAGGTACTACAATGTGCTGGTAGAATTTAGGGGTCCTTGTTCTCAAATTATCTTTACTAAAATCCCCAGCTACAGTAAATGTATCCTCAGCATATATGGTTTCCAGTTTACATAGAGTTCAGTGAAGTTCTTTCAGGACCGTTGAGGTATATGCTGGGGGAAGGGGGGGGTTCTATGTCAGGTGAAAAAAAGGACTTGAGTTCCTGCATGTTGTTATGATTACACCATGAGTCGTACACCCCTGCCCTTCTTCTTGCCAGAGAGATGTTTCTGTCGGTGCGACGCATGAAGAAACCCGGTGGATGTACTGACTCTGACAACGTATCCCGAGTGAGCAATGTTTCCGTGAAACAGAGCATGTTACAATCTCTGATGTCTCTCTGGAAGGCAACTCATTTTTGTCCACCTGGTTGTCTAGACACTGGACATTGGCGGATAAGAACCTCGGAAGCGCTGGATGGTTGCTCGCCTTCTAAGTCTGACCAGGAGGCTGCTCCGTCTGTCTCCCTTGCAACGATGACGTTGTTTTGGGTCGGTCTCTTGGGATTAGATCCAATGTCCAGGGTGGAGGTCCGGGGAAGTCGTATTGACCCGCTCTTATATCCAATAGTTCTTCCTGGCTGTATATACCATTTAAGATTTTCTGGGCTAACAATGTAAGAAATAATACATGAAAGACAAACTACTGCATAGTTTCCTCCGGACTTGAAGCGATGCAACCATCTCTATCGGCCCCAGCCTACACACAATACCCCATCATGTCAAAGTGGAAAAATGAAAAGTTGAAATGTCTTGAGTCAATAAGTATTCAACCCCTTTGCTATGGCAAGCCTAAAGAAGTTCAGGAGTAAACATTTGCTTAACAAGTCACATAAGAAGTTGCATGGACTCACTCTGTATGCAATAATAGTGTTTAACATGATTCATGGATGACTACCTCATCTCTTTACCACACACATAAAATGATCTTCATGGTCCCTCAGTCGAGCAGTGAATTTCAAACACAAATTCAACCCAAAACAAACAGTGTTTTTCCAATGCCTCGCAAAGAAGGCCACCTACACCCAGTAACTGCAAAGACACATGCATCCTCCTTAACTCAGTTGACATAGAGGAAGACATCCCCAAAAATCGGTCTTCTCCAAAAAATCGTCTGTAGCGTCCGAATGGTTTGGCCTACAAACTCTATGGAAAGATGAGACTCTCACGAACACAATAGTGTCCTCCGTTTTGCTCTACGACCCCCACAAGTATCTTGGGACTTGTCAGAAATCGATACAGCCGATTTGCCAACTTCTGTCTGTGGCGTCCGAACACTAATTTGACCCTTCTGTGAAAAGGTGAGACTATCACGAACACATACGTGTTGGATGTTTTGATCAAGGACGCTCACAGGGCTCACAAGATTTGTCTGAAGGTTCACCGTTACCGGTTGAAAAACAATGAATGGAAGTATGTATGGCGACTGTTTAGTAACAAAAATAAGGGGTTAAATACATGTCAAAGAAATAATAATTCTAAATCAAATAGCAAAATGATCTTCTTCTTAAAACAATTCCATATAAACTTAAAACGCAAAAAAACAGAAACATACCTTTTTCAGGACCCTGTATTTTAAAGATAATTCGTAAAAATGCAAATAACAGATCTTCATTGTAAAGGGTTTATACACTGTTTCCCATGCTTGTTCAAAGAACCACAAACAATTAATGACCATGCACCTGTAGAACGGTCTTTAAGACACTAACAGCTTACAGACGGTAGGCAATTAAGGTCACAGTTATGAAAGCTTATGACACTAAAGAGGCCTTTCTACTGACTCTGAAAAACACCAAAAGAAAGATGCCCAGGGTTCCTGCTCATCTGCATGAACATGCCTTAGGCATGCTGCAAGGAGGCATGAGGACTGCAGATGTGGCCAGGGCAATAAATTGCAATGTCAGCTGTCCATCCTGTCTCCCTGTAGCGCTGTCTTAGGTGTCTCATAGGTGTCTCATAGCCGTACTATGAGACACCTAAGACAGTGCTACAGGGAGACAGGACGGACAGCTGATCGTCCTCGTAGTGGCAGACCAGGTGTAACAACACCTGCACAGGATCGGTATATCTGAACATCACACCTGCAGGTCAGGTACAGGATGGCAACAACAACTACCCGAGTAACACCAGGAATGCATAATCCCTCCATCAGTGCTCAGACTGTCCGCAATAGGCTGACAGGACTGGCAAAAGGTGTCCTTCACTGACGAGTCGCAGTCAATCTCAATGCTGTGCGTTACAGGGAAGACATCCTCCTCCCTCATGTGGTACCCTTCCTGCAGGCTCATCCTGACATGACCCTCCAGCATGACAATGCCACCAGCCATACTGCTCATTCTGTGCGTTATTTCCTGCAAGACAGGAATGTCAGTGTTCTGCCATACTGCCCAGATCTCAGTCCCATTGAGCACGTCTGGGACCTTTTGGATCGGAGGGTGGGGGCTAGGGCCATTCCCCCCCAGTAATGTCCAGGAACTTGCCGGCGCCTTGGTGGAAGAGTGGGGTAACATCTCACAGCAAGAACTGGCAAATATGGTGCAGTCCATGAGGAGCAGATGCACTGCAGGACTTAATGCAGCTGGTGGCCACACCAGATACTGACTGTTACTTTTGATGTTGACCCCCCTTTGTTCAGGGACACATTATTCCATTTATGTTAGTCACATGTCTGTGGAAATTGTTCAGTTTATTTCTCAGTTGTTGAATCTTGTTAGTTTGCTGAAAATAAACACAGTTGACAATGAGAGAACGTTTCCATTTTTGCTGAGTTTAGCTTAGTAGAACCAATACAACACATTACGGAGTACCACTCTCCATATTTCCAAGTATAGTGGTAGCTGCATCATGTTATGGTTATGCTTGTACTAGTTAAGGACTGGGGAGTTTAGAGCTAAACACAGGCAAAATCCTAGAGGAAAAGTCTGCTTTCTTTCAGACACTGGGAGCAGGACAACAAGTTGCTTCATTTTGATTTAAATCTACTTGAATATCTATGGCAAGACCTGAAAATGATTGTCTGGCAATGATCAACATACAATTTGACAGGGCTTGAAGAATTTTGAGAATAATAATGGGAAATATTGCACAATCCAGGTGTGGAAAGCTCTTAGAGACTTACCCAGAAAGACTCACCGCTATAATTGCTGCCAAAGGTCCTTCTACAAAGTATTGACTGAGGGGTGTGAATACTTATGTATTTAGATATTTCTGTATTTAAATTTCAATAAATTAGCCCCGCCCCCCGAAAAAAATAAACATGGTTTCACTATGTCATTGTGGAGTATTGAGTCTAGACAGGTGTGTTTAAATTTGTTTGATTTAATCCATTTTCAATTCAGGCTGTGACACAACCAAATATGGAATACTTTCTGAAGGCACTGTATAGGAAACAGAAGGTATAGATACAGGAAACAGGACATGTGACCAGGAAGCGTGAAGAATCATGGCAGCTTGCATGTTAGATTACAGTGCATTCAGAGAGTATTTACAGGCCCTTTGTCTTTCTCCACATTTTGTGACGTTACAGCCTTATTCTAAAACGGGTTAAATCAAACATTCCTCATCTATCTACACACAATCGCCCATAATGACAATGCAAAAACAGATTTTCAGAAACGTTTGCAAATGTGTTAAAGCAACAAAAAAAAACAGAAACACATAAGTATTCGGACCCTTTGCTATGAGACTCGAAATTGAGCTCAGGAGCATCCTGTTTCCATTGATCATCCTTGAGATGTTTTCTAGAACTTTATTGGAGTCTACCTGTGGTAAAATCAATTGATTGGACATGATTTGGAAAGGCACTGTCTATATAAGGTACCACAGTTAGCAGTGCTTGTCAGAGCAAAAACAAGGCCACGAGGTCTAATTAATTGTCCGTAGAGCTCTGAGACAGGATTGTGTCGAGGCACAGATCTGGGGAAGGGTAACAAAACATTTCTGCAGCATTGAATGTCCCCTAGAACACAGTAGCCTCCATCATTCTTAAATGGAAGACGTTTGGAACCACAAAGACTCTTCCTAGAGCTGGCCGCCCAGCCAAACTCTGCTTGGAGTTTGCCAAAAGGCACCTGAAGGACTCCCAGACCACGAGAAACAAAATTCTCTGGTCTGATGAAACCAAAATGACACTCTTTGGCCTGAATGCCAAGTGTCACGTCTGGAGGAAACGGTGAAGCATGGTGGTGGCAGCATCACGCGGTGGGGATGTTTTTCAGTGGCAGGGACTAGGAGACTAGTCAGGATGGAGGGAAAGATGAACGGAGAAAAGTACAGAGAGATCCTTGATGAAGACCTGATCCAGAGCGCTCAGGACCTCAGATTGGTGCGAAGGTTCACCTTCCAACAGGATAACGACTCTAAGCACACAGCCAAGACAAGTAAACGCAATTTTCTGAATGTCCTTGAGTGGCCCAGCCAGAGCCCGGACTTGAACCCGATCTAACATCTCTGGAGAGACCTGAAAATAGCTGTGCAGTGACGCTCCCCATCCAACCTGACAGAGCCTGAGAGGATCTGCAGAGAAGAATGGGAGAGACTCTCCAAATCAAATCAAATCTAAGTTTATTTGTCACATGAGCCGAATACAACAGGTGTAGACCTTGCAGTGAAATGCTTACTTACAGGCTCCAACCAACAGTGCAAAAAAGGTATTAGGTGAAATAAAAACAACAGTAAAAAGACAATGAAAAATAACAGTATCGAGGCTATATACAGTAGCGAGGCTATAACAGTAGCGAGGCTACATACAGGCACCGGTTAGTCGGGCTGATTGAGGTAGTATGTACATGTGGATATGGTTAAAGTACCTATGCATATATGATGAACAGAGAGTATCAGTAGCGTAACAGATGGGGTAGCGGGACACAATGCAGATAGCCCGGTTAGCCAATGTGCAAATACAGGTGTGCCAAGCTTGTAGCGTCATACCCAAGAATACTCAAGGCTGAAATCACTGCCAAAGGTGCTTCAACAAAGTACTGAGGAAAGGGTCTGAATACTTACTGTATGTAAATGTAATATTTCAGTTTTGTATTTTTTTTTAATTTGCTAATATTTCTTAAAACCTGCATTTGCTTTGTCATTATGAGGTTTTGTGTGTAGATTGATGAGGGATAAAAACGATTTCATCAATTTTATAATAAGGCAGTAACGTAACAAAATGTTAAAATAGCCAAGGGGTCTGAATACATTCCGAATGCACTGTACATTATGTGGATTTGACTATTTAGATTTGTTCAGATTAAAAAGTTACCTTGTCCCAGATCTATGTGTTGTCTTGCCATCTCCTATGGTCATTGTTTAACATGACAATGACAGTAGTAGTAGGCTATTACCTTAAAGGTTGTTGTGTTGGCTATGGCAGGGGTTCTCAAACCTTTTGGGACTGAGGACCTCTTTTGTGAAAGCAAATTCATCAGGGACCCCTCATAATCATACACATAGCATAACATTTACTATGACTTCAGTGCATGGCTGTAAGAATCAAGTCCCAGGCCCTGGGAAGAAACATTTTAAAGGCTCGCCTCATTGCATCGGAGAGAATTAATTCAGTTTTCAAGCTAATTTCCTGCAAATTTACTCATTCTACCATGAGGCAGAGAGAAAACATTGCAGTTTTAAAGCTTAAATTACAGTGCACTTATGTAAAAAAAAAAATTGAGGTATTGAGTTGAAAAATGTATAATTGGCGGAGTACTGAGGATACCAATATCCCTGGGAGCCTCCCAGGCCCATGTTGCTCATGATTAAGAATATAAATTGTACATGAATAATATTACATTGTATTGCATTACACCCTCTAAACATATTCCACAGATCCCTTGGCCATAATTTGTTTAATCTGTTACTGTTAGTAATATTCATAAAAATAATATATATCTGTGTGTGTGTGTGTATATATATATATATATATATATTTATTTTTTTTTGTTGCTTTAGCCAAGGACACCCTGTAGTACCTTCGCAGACACCCCACTTTTGAGAACGCCTGGGATGTGGTACACCTACCTGTGAGGAGAAGGTGCAGACCAGGAAGTCGGTCTGGGACAGGAAGTGTATGTCTAGGATGACTCCTCTCAGAGAGTTCTCGGTGTAGCGGTTGTGAAGGCCGGCTGACCACGAGATGGAGTTATCACTGATGAACTCATAGTCAGTGTACCTGTAGGACACACATAAGATTACCCACATGGGCTTCTACATACAAACAGATACACAATGGCCGTGTCTGAATACCCGAACTTGCGTTCTAAATAGTAGGCAGTTTGGCTATGCAAAAACATGATATTTTATGTGAAATTTTGAAAATGAAGTATGCTTTGATGTCATACTCATGTAGACTTTTCATCTAGTAGAATTCGCTGCAAACTATTGAGGAGGAGAGTGATCTTTTCAGATCCAAGTGTGTTGGACAACAACTGATTACCAAAAAGGTTGATCGTTTTTGCTTACTGCAATACATTCTTTATAAAACAGTATGTTTTATCTAGTACAATTACTATACAGTATGCAGTTTTAGTAAGTAGTAGGCAAGAAAGATTTCGGAAACGGCCAATCATACACACACAGTTGTGGCCAGTGATCAGCCACATTGTTTTGGTCACTGCTCGGGTGTTTACTTGTTTGCTTGTTCCCTTTTGGATCGCAACAAAATGTGGATTTCACCCAGAATGGCTAATGAATATTAGGGACACAGTACCGGCTGGTATTTGTCCTGAAATTCTATCATCATCCAACAATATACTACTGAAGACTACCCCGATGTTGAGTCAGACTTTAAACCGAGGTTATGGGACTGTGGGACAGAGACACATGGGGAGGAGAAGCTGGGACTCATGCCTTTCAGAAGATGAGGACTCCATGCCCTTTGTCCGTCATCTCCCTCTCCAATGTGCGTTCACTCGCCAACAAATCCGACAAGCTACAACTTGATGATGAGAAAAAAACGACTTCTCTCTCACCTCTGCTTTCTTTTTTTAATGGTTAAATGCCTCTATTCCCGACACCGCCGTGGATCTAGCCGGCTTCCAGCTGAACTGGGCTGATCCCGGAGCAGTCCAGTAAATTCAAAGATGGTGTGTGTTTCCCTATTCTGTCTAAAGCATGCTCTCCAGAGTCTACATCACGCCGAGCACCTGTGTGCACACACATCACAACAGCTGCAGGCTGATCAGATCACAGAGGTGGAAAATAAATATCCGGATTCTACTTTGACCATCATGGGGGATTTTAACCACACCAGCCTACAACAGGAACTTCCCAGCTACAAACAAATGGTGAATTGTTCAATAAGCCAATAAAACATTCTGGACAACGTTTACGGCACTATTAAAGGGGCATACCACACTGTCCCCCACGCTCCGCTGGGCAACTCAGACCATGTGATGCTACACCTCATCCCCGCATACAGACAGAAACTAAAAACTGCTAAACCTGTCAAACATATAGTGCAGAAATGGACTGAAGAAGCCATTGGGGAGTTAAAGGACTGCCTAGACGCCACGGATTGGAACATATTCAAGGACAACAATGCCAACACACAAGACTACACAGACACATCCTACATCAGTGTATGTGAGAATTGCATACCATGAAATACCTTTCTATCACACAGCAACGATAAGCACTGGTGAGCTTAGGGCTCTCCTTTCTTCCAAAGAGGAAGGCCACACGAGCAAGACCAGGGACCTCTATAAAGAGGCCAAGAAAAATATACACTCAGGAATTAGGGCAGCCAAACAGCAGTACAAAGACAGGCTAGAGCAACAGTTCTCCAGCCACGACTGTCTGTCTGGAGAGGACTGAAAACCATTACCAACTTCAAACCTAAAGCTCCCCAACGCCAGTCGACCCCTCACTGCAGATTTGACTCATAAAGGCCCCTCAATCACCAGGACAATACACCCTTCCGCCTACCCCTCCTTGCCACTTCACTCATGACCAACTCTTCCCCCCACCTGAGAGTTTCTTCCCCCGGGCTGTGGCCCTCACCTAACGGTCATCTGGCCCATAGAGACTAACGTACTATGCTGTGGCCTTCTGTAGCTCAGTTGGTAGAGCATGGCGCTTGTAACGCCAGGGTAGTGGGTTCGATCCCCGGGACCACCCATACGTAGAATGTATGCACACATGACTGTAAGTCGCTTTGGATAAAAGCGTCTGCTAAATGGCATATATTACTAACGGACTATGCTGTGGCCCTCACCAACCTGTCATCTGGCCCATAGAGACCAACGGACCATGCTGTGGCCCTCACCAAACGGTCATCTGGCCCATAGAGACTAACGGACTATGCTGTGGCCCTCACCAAACGGTCATCTGGCCCATAGAGACTAACGGCCTATGCTGTGGCCCTCACCAAACGGTCATCTGGCCCATAGAGACTAACGGACTATGCTGTGGCCCTCACCAAACGGTCATCTGGCCCATAGAGACTAACGGACTATGCTGTGGCCCTCACCAAACGGTCATCTGGCCCTTGGAGACTAACAGACTATGCTGTGGCCCTCACCAAATGGTCATCTGGCCCAAGAGACTAACGGACTATGTTGTGGCCCTCACCAACTTGTCATCTGGCCCATAGAGACTAACGGACCATGCTGTGGCCCTCACCTAACGGTCATCTGGCCCATAGAGACTAACGGACTATGCTGTGGCCCTCACCAACCTGTCATCTGGCCCATAGAGACTAACAGACTATGCTGTGGCCCTCACCAAACGGTCATCTGGCCCATAGAGACTAACAGACTATGCTGTGGCCCTCACCAACCTGTCATCTGGCTCATAGAGACTAAAGGACTATGCTGTGGCCCTCACCAAACGGTCATCTGGCCCATAGAGACTAACGGACTTGATTCTTGATGGATTCTGACATACAAACACGAATGCTACACCCCCTCCCTGTCCCTATTGGTTGGGCCTGCTTGCTCTTTGTGTGGTGAGTTCATTTCACTGCTCATCTGAGCTGGATTCCTTATAGGAGCTGAGGCGGCACACCACCCACCCACCCACCCACCCACCCACCCACCCACACACACACACACACACACACACACACACACACACACACACACACACACACACACACACACACACACACACACACACACACACACACACACACACACACACACACACTTCATTATAAGGTTATTGGTTGTCACTCACTTGGTCTTAGCCTCTTGCAGTAGTGAGGGGTCATCTGTTGCCAGGTAGACTCGTTTCTTGTCCACATGGATGCGTCTGGCCATGTGTTGGAACTGTTCCTCCACGTGCACCATATACTCCTCTATAGGGTGGAACGCAGCCTCCGTCCCCACCTTATCTGTCCGTCGAACATGGACCCTACAGGGCCAGAGACAGGGGTGGAGGGAGGGAGGGAGGGAGGGAGGGAGGGAGGGAGGAGGGAGGGGGAGCGGAGAGAGAGAGAGAGAGAGAGAGAGAGAGAGAGAGAGAGAGAGAGAGAGAGAGAGAGAGAGCAATACTTTCAGTCAATACGTTCACTATCAGCTACTTCATACTGTACTTAATTTGACAGCATCTTTGTGCCCTTGCCAGTCTTGCCCATAATCAGAGCGAGAGAGAGAGAGAGAAAGAAAGAGAGAGAGAGATACCCAGTGGCACAATGTAGGAGTAATGACAGAAAACTAAAGTCAGAAAGGAAGGGGGTTTGAATGGGAGATAGAAGCGAACTGACGAATAATAGACCAGCGCTGCAAGTGTTTGTGAAACTGAGTGCTTTCTTTGTTTAATCGCTCATAACACAACAAAGCCAGCATCTATGGTTTGGAGGGAGAGAATAAAGAAGGTAGAGACAAAGGGAATAAGAGAGAGGGAGAAAGAGAGGAGAGTGAAAAGAGCAAGAGAGAGAAAGAGCGAGAGAGAGACAGAGAGCGACAGAGCGAATGAATGAGAAATCGAAAGAACGAGATAATAAACACAGTGTGTCTAATTACCAGAACTGGCCTGAGATCAGTCAGCCCAGTCCTCGGGATGCTCACTGGAGCAACAAACACCTTTATTTACCCTAACACACTCCTGGATCAGAGAGAATAGAGTGGGGGAGGGATTCTCCACAGGTGCACGTAAGGCTGAAAGTGAACCTCTTTGTTTCTCTACATCTATTTAACTCTCTCTCTGTTCATATCTTCATATTCACTCCCCTGCACTCTCACTCTCTCCCCCTATCTGATCTGAAGAGACTTTTGATTATAAGTGGGACTCTTGCCTACGAGCCTCTCCATTCTCTGCTTCTCTCTTCCATGGTCTCTGTCTGTCTTTCTCCTGCTCTCTCTCTCCTTTCATCTCTCCTCCTGTTTTGTTCCTCCTCTCGTTCTCTCCTCTTTCCCTCCCTTCATCCCGCCGCCCGTTCCTTGGCAGACGATGCGGCCGTGCCTGGGCGCTTAGTGCCAGACGGCGTGCGAGTAATCAATCTACCCATCCCTCCCTCCCTCCTTCTCCACTCCCCCACCTCTCTGGCTGTCTCCACTGCTTGTGAGAAGCTGCGCTGTGGGGCTGAGGTTGTGCTGACGACTGCTTTTAGATGCTTCAGTCTGGTGTGTTGCAGGCTCTGCTGCGACGACATTGCTTTTCACAGGAGCACGGGGATGCAGGGAGACGGCTGGCTCCCACGTCGTCTCGTGTCCTCGGAGATACCTCATACAGTCCCTCCCCTCCGAAGCCCCTCTCGCATTCCTCCTCTAGCCCCTTTCACTCATCCCCTCACTCCCTCACTAAATGACTCTCCTCAGTTTCATGTTCTCCCACCCACACCACATCTTCCTCTTCCCAAACCCCAATCCTACCCAACTGCTCCCCCCCCACCCCTCTATCTCCCCCAAGTACTAAGGCACTTTATTATATTATCAGATGGAAGCAGAAAGAGAAAATGAGCAGAGGAAACTTTCTTTCCAACTAGCACTTTATTTCAATAGGCTCCCCAGTGACAGAAGGGGGAGAATGGAGGGAGCAAGTGAGGAGAGGAGAGAGGAGAAGACAAAGCAATAGAGTCAGGAGAGGCAGTGATGGGAAATAGGGAAAGCGATACGGGGGAAATAGAGAAAAAGGTGAGCGAAATAAATGAGATAGAGACAAAAAGAGGAGCAGGTGAAAGAAAGGATAGAGGTGCAGACGACATGAGAGAGAACGTTTGATTGGGAAAGAAAGGAGGATGATTCATAGAGTCAAAAGAGGACAGGGAGAATGAAAGAGGGTTGAGAGAAAAAGGTAGCAGCAGAAGAAACTGAGAAAGAAGTAGGCCTAATAGAGGTAAAGGTGAACAGACAGACAGACAGACAGACAGACAGACAGACAGACAGACAGACAGACAGACAGACAGACAGACAGACAGACAGACAGACAGACAGACAGACAGACAGACAGACAGACAGACAGACAGACAGACAGACAGGCAGACAGGCAGGCAGGCAGGCAGGCAGGCAGGCAGGCAGGCAGGCAGGCAGGCAGGCAGGCAGGCAGGCAGGCAGGCAGGCAGGCAGGCAGGCAGGCAGGCAGGCAGGCAGGCAGGCAGGCATTTACACAACTTTAACAGACAGGAACCTACACAAATAGATAGAGAAATAGGACACTTCAAACCAAAAACGGAAAGAGACACTCAAAAAGTGTATTTCCTATTTCAAATCAAATCAAATTGTATTTGTCACATGCACCGAATACAGTGAAATGATGTAACAACTTAGAAATAAAAGTAACAACTTAAAGAGCAGCAGTACAATAACAATAGCGTGGCTATATACAGGGGGTACCGGTACAGAGTCAATGTGTGGGGGCATCGGTCAGTCGAGGTAATATATACATGTAGGTAGAGTTATTAAAGTGACTATTTGATCTACCCTTTAATGGGGTGTTTGAAAGCCAGCTTGACCCAGGTTGGGTGTCATGTGTGTGTGTGTGTGTGTGCGTGCACATGTGTGTTAATACGTACGTGCATGCATCCACCTACCCTATGATGGGGTGCTTGAAACCCAGCTTGGCTGTGGTGTCTGCAATCTCCTTCTCCAGCCAGGCCTGAGGACGCACCAGGTACTTAACGAACTGAGACACCCACCACACAGACGGGTCACCATGGAGACGGTGTAGACGCTGGGCTAGGTCTTCCGGGATGGACAGGGGCAGGTACGGGGGCCGGGGGTGTAGGCTATCCACGATAGGTAACTCCACCACCTGGATGTCCTTGTCATGGGCCTCACCTACAGAGACAGAGGGGGAAAGAGTTACAGGGGAGCTGCACAGCCAGACTGGTTACGCCCTGGGTTAACTGACGTGAGTTAGGAGCGACACACTCTCTGCAAAAGTTATGCATCTCACACCTCACATCTGGTGTAGCAGGCCAGTTCGGCAGCATCTGTAACAGAGCGGATTTTGTCCATCCCTCACGAGAAGCGAACTAGCAACCTTCTGCTGCACACCAACACTTTGCACCAAGCAGCGTTGCCTGTCACCCCACAAACGCTATGGGAGAGCAGCTACTTCTAGGTATGAGAGCAGGTGATGTCGTCTAATGGACGCTAGTCTATTGCACACATAGCTAACTAGCTAGCTATTCCACATTGGCTACACTCACCCTTATTTGACCCAACTGGCCTCCTCTTGGGTCCTATCCTTGGTTTATACACATCTAAAAACAGATAGGTGAGAGTTGATTTCCAAATAACTTTCTGCCGTACTACGTTTCCTACTCATCCAAGGATGTCAGATCAGAGCAGATGAGATGAGAGGAGGGAGAGGACGCCTACTCTGTGAAGTGCGTGTGTGCAATAATTCAATTCTCCTTTGCACTTCTTCTAAACAACGCAATTTGTTACAACTTTGGCCAAGGGTAAAGTCCCCTCTGTTTATAACATATTCTAGTTTATGGAACGGAACATTTTATTGAGATCAAATGTTTAATCGCTGAGAAAATGTGCAGAATGTTGACCAAAATCCATTTTGTTCCATCATCTCCCACTGCCAGCCACTGAGCTTCCTCTCACTACCATATTTCGAAGCTCCAAGCGGACGCTTCACATTTATAGATCCCGGTGAAATATCTGTCTCATTGTTCTATCTGTGACAGAGACTTACATCCTCGTTCATTTACAATCATTGGATTAGTGTAAAACCTTGGCTAGACAGTTTCTTCCCTCTGTACATCTAACAGCTACGGTGAACAAGTGCACACTGTGGAGAAAAGGGTATGGAATGAACCGCAGCCAAAAAGATAGAGAGAGTGAAGGAAGTTAAAGAAGACAGGAGAAAGACATGGAAGGATAGAGAAGTTAGAGAAGACAGGAGAAAGTCATGGAAGGATAGAGAAGACAGGAGAAAGTCATGGAAGGATAGAGAAGTTAGAGAAGAAAGGAGAAAGTCATGGAAGGATAGAGAAGACAGGAGAAAGTCATGGAAAGATAGAGAAGTTAGAGAAGACAGGAGAAAGTCATGGAAGGATAGAGAAGTTAGAGAAGACAGGAGAAAGTCATGGAAGGATAGAGAAGACAGGTGAAAGTCATGGAAGGATAGAGAAGTTAGAGAAGACAGGAGAAAGTCATGGAAGGATAGAGAAGACAGGAGAAAGTCATGGAAGGATAGAGAAGTTAGAGAAGACAGGAGAAAGTCATGGAATGATAGAGAAGTTAGAGAAGACAGGAGAAAGTCATGGAAGGATAGAGAAGTTAGAGAAGGCAGGAGAAAGTCATGGAATGATAGAGAAATTAGAGAAGGCAGGAGAAAGTCATGGAATGATAGAGAAGTTAGAGAAGACAGGAGAAAGTCATGGAAGGATAGAGAAGTTAGAGAAGGCAGGAGAAAGTCATGGAAGGATAGAGAAGTTAGAGAAGACAGGAGAAAGTCATGGAAGGATAGAGAAGTTAGAGAAGACAGGAGAAAGTCATGGAAGGATAGAGAAGTTAGAGAAGAGAGGAGAAAGTCATGGAAGGATAGAGAAGTTAGAGAAGACAGGAGAAAGTCATGGAAGGATAGAGAAGTTAGAGAAGACAGGAGAAAGTCATGGAAGGATAGAGAAGTTAGAGAAGACAGGAGAAAGTCATGGAAGGATAGAGAATGCTCTTTCAAAACAACAATCCCAATTCTCTCTCTCGCTTTATCCCCACTGCACTCAGAGTGACAGTTGCCCTTTGGCTGTCCTTCTAGGGATAATCCACCCTAAAATTGAAATGTGACATGCTACGTCATCATGATAAGGTTCTCATCACTGGAGATAGGGGATAACAAACGATCACATTTCATAACTCTTTTAAAACAATTACTTGCACTCGGGAACGCCAAATCAGCCAATAGACTGTATGGGCAAACTTGTCTAAAACACATCAGTCTGTCTATATAGTCACAACAAAGTATATCTTCTGTTCAAATGTCTTCAAAGTGGACAGTGCACCATCAAATGAATTTCCTTTTTCATTCAACTGCCATGATGTAAAGCAGTTTTCTCCTCTCGTCTCCCTGCACACAGGGCGCATGCACGTTTGCATAGCAACCTGACTCGCACAGCTTTGAGCTAGAAATGCGATCTCTACCAGGTTGAACATGGTAAATGTGTAACGCCTAAATTAATAGTGCAGTGTGTTTCAGGGATTTTACAACTAGCTAACTACTTCACATACTGATATTGGCTTTGGTATTATTGTGTTACATACATTTTCTAGCTAGTTACCTAGCTAGCCAGCCAGCCTATCTAGAGAAAGCATTGCATTGTGGGTTCTACTCTGCAGATCTCCACAAGTGTTTTTACATGTTGCTTCCTAACTACAAAATGCAAATGAAATTCCCATTGTATATTGTTCTCACATATCAGTATTATTTAACAATGTAAATCATAGGAATTTTCATTTTAAGTGGAATATCCCTTTAAAAGCCAAGGTGAGCCAATCTACTTCCATGGTACTGGGGGTGGAACACTGGCACCAGCTGCACCCAGAGGGCGGCCCATTGACGGGCATGGGACTGGCAGGGGCTCTGGGCACAGTGGGCAGAGAGGACGGTTGAGCTGGGCTGATTAGGAAGGTCATCCTCACTGGGTTCCTGATAGCCTTTCCACCTGGGAGAGTGGGTGTTAAGCCTCAGTACACAAAGTAGTGGCCAGGACACACACACAAGCGTACACACAAACACATGTGGACACACACACACACTTTTGGTCTAATCTCATCTCACCAGGAGGGATATGTCTGGCAGACAACCTCCATTCACACTTACATCCGGTCTGAAAACCAGAGGACATTTTTTAAAACATGTTTTTTTTTTACAGTTTCAAAAATAGGCTTTGACGACAACTACTGATCTCTGTGAAGTTGCAACTACTGATCTCTGTGAAGTTGCAACTACTGATCTCTGTGAAGTTGTAACTACGGTGACCTGTTCCATTACAGAAAGACTAATAAAACTGCACACAGCTTTCATAACCCATTGTCAAACAAATGGCACAATTACTCATTCAAATGGCCTTTTAAAGAAAGTGTAACTGGAATAAAATAAAAAAATGAATAACAACAAGGGAACACAAAAACCAGAGTGTCGGTGCAAGGGCATGTGTACTCCATGTAGCGTGAGCGGAATATAAATTGGCAAGAGCATTAAATATTTAAAAGAAAAAATATTTCCAAGCTTTCTCTTTGCTTATATATCATCATTGGCAGGTTTTGCGAGAGGGAGAGAGGGGACTAGCCATATTTTTTAGGCCTGCAATTCTTGGCACAACTGCACAGTTAAGCGCTCCTTCCCCCTCCCATAGCTTCCTAATTAGGACACAAAAAGTCTACATTTTTACTCAACCTCCGCAATCTGCATGAATAAATTCATGCAGCAACAATTTAAGACATTTATTTCACTATTTGAGGCAGGAATGGAGAAGAAATTTAACCCATAATGCATTGTTCTGTTGACCGCGATGTCAGTATGTTTGTTGATTGGCTCCTATGCTCTCACATACACTTCCCTACAACACACACAGAAACTTAAGCACACACATGAACACGGACGCGATTACAGTATTCACTTCTACACAAGCACGTTCACACAAATACAGACACACATCGACACACACACACGCCCATGCACACACAAACACAAGAAAACGCACACACACACACGCACGCACGCACGCACGCACGCACGCACGCACGCACGCACACACACACACACACACACACACACACACACACACACACACACACACACACACACACACACACACACACACACAATACAACCCTCCCAGACACACACAATACCACCCTAGACACGTTCACACAAATACAGGCACACATCGACACACACACACTACCATGCACACACAAACACAAGAAAACGCACACACACACACACACACACACACACACACACACACACACACACACACACACACACACACACACACACACACACACACACACACACACACACACACACACACACACACACACACACACACACACACACACCCCCCCCCCCCAGACACACACACACACACACAATACCCCCCCAGAAACACACACACACACACATCCATGTACTCTCGCACCATGTGTATACAGTGTAGCAAAAAAGTATTTAGTCAGCCACCAATTGTGCAAGTTCTCCCACTTAAAAAGATGAGAGAGGCCTGAAATGTTCATCATAGGTACACTTCAACTATGACAGACCAAATTAGGGAAAAACATCCAGAAAATCAGATTGTAGGATTTTTTTTTTATTTGCAAATTATGGTGGAAAATAAGTATTTGGTCACCTACAAACAAGCAAGATTTTTGGCTCTCACAGACCTGTAACTTCTTCTTTAAGAGGCTCCTCTGTCCTCCACTCATTACCTGTATTAGTGGCACCTGTTTGAACTTGTTATCAGTATAAAAGACACCTGTCCACAACGTTAAACAGTCACACTACAAACTCCACTATGGCCAAGACCAAAGAGCTGTCAAAGGACACCAGAAACAAAATAGTAGACCTGCACCAGGCTGGGAAGACTGACTCTGCAATAGGTAAGCAGTTTAGTTTGAAGAAATCAACTGTGGGAGCAATTATTAGGAAATGGCCACTGACAATCTCCCTCGATCTGGGGCTCCACGCAAGATCTCACCCCGTGGGGTCAAAATGATCACTAGAACGGTGAGCAAAAATCCCAGAACCACACGGGGGGACCTAGTGAATGACCTGCAGAGAGCTTTGGTCCAAAGTAACAAAGCCTACCAACAGTAACACACTACGACGCTAGGGACTCAAATCCTGCAGTGCCAGACGTGTCCCCCTGCTTAAGCCAGTACTTGTCCAGGCCAGTCTGAAGTTTGCTAGAGAGCATTTGGATGATCCAGAAGAAGATTGGGAGAATCACATATGGTCAGATGAAACAAAAATATTACTTTTTGGTAAAAACTCAACTCGTCGTGTTTGGAGGACAAAGAATGCTGAGTTGCCTCCTAAGAACACCATACCTACTGTGAAGCGTGGGGGTGGAAACATCATGCTTTGGGGCTGTTCTTCTGCAAAGTGACCAGGACGACTGATCCATGTAAAGGAAAGAATGAATGGGGCCATGTATCGAGAGATTTTGAGTGAAAACCTGGAGCAAGGGCATTGAAGATGAAACGTGGCTGGGTCTTTCAGCATGACAATGATCCCAAACACACCGCCCGGGCAACAAAGGAGTGGCTAGGTAAGAAGCATTTCAAGGTCCTGGAGTGGCCTAGTCAGTCTCCAGATCTCAACCCCATAGAAAATATTAGGGGGGAGTTGACAGTCCGTGTTGCCCTAAAACAGCCCCAAAACATCACTGCTCTAGAGGAGATCTGCATAGAGGAATGGGCCAAAATACCAGCAACAGTGTGTGAAAACATTGTGAAGACTTACAGAAAACATTGACCTCTGTCATTGCCAACAAAGGGTATATGACAAAGTATTGAGATAAACTTTTGTTATTGACCAAATACTTATTTTCCACCATAATTTTTGCGTCTGAATCCTGGCTCAGGAAAGCCAGCAAAAATTCTGAGATTTCCATACCCAACTATAACATCTTCCGTCAAGATAGAACTGCCAAAGGAGGAGGAGTTGCAGTCTACTGCAGAGATAGCCTGCAAAGTAATGTCATACTTTCCAGGTCCATACCCAAACAGTTCGAACTATTAATCTTGAAAATTACTCTCTCCAGAAATAAGTCTCTCACTGTTGCCACCTGCTCTCACTGTTGCCGCCCCCCTCAGCACCCAGCTGTGCCCTGGACACCATTTGTGAATTGATTGCCCCCCATCTAGCTTCAGAGTTTGTTCTGTTATGTGACCTAAACTGGGATATGCTTAACACCCCGGCAGTCCTACAATCTAAGCTAGATGCCCTCAATCTCACACAAATCATCAAGGAACCCACCAGGTACAACCCTAAATCCGTAAACAAGGGCACCCTCATAGACGTCATCCTGATCAACTGGCCCTCCAAATACACCTCCGCTGTCTTCAACCAGGATCTCAGCGATCACTGCCTCATTGCCTGTATCCGCTACAGAGCCGCAGTCAAACGACCACCCCTCATCACTGTCAAACGCTCCCTAACACACTTCTGTGAGCAGGCCTTTCTAATCGACCTGGCCCGGGTATCCTGGAAGGACATTGACCTCATCCCGTCAGTTGAGGATGCCTGGTCATTCTTTAAAAGTAACTTCCTCACCATTTTAGATAAGCATGCTCCGTTCAAAAAATGCAGAACTAAGAACAGATACAGCCCATGGTTCACTCCAGACCTGACTGCCCTCGACCAGCACAAAACATCCTGTGGCTGACTGCAATAGCATCGAATAGTCCCAGCGATATGCAAGTGTTCAGGGAAGTCAGGAACCAATACACGCAGACAGTCAGGAAAGCTAAGGCCAGCTTCTTCAGGCAGAATTTTGCATCCAGTAGCTCCAACTCCAAAAAGTTCTGGGACACTGTGAAGTCCATGGAGAACAAGAGCACCTCCTCCCAGCTGCCCACTGCACTGAGGCTAGGTAACACGGTCACCACCGATAAATCCATGATTATCGAAAACTTCAACAAGCATTTCTCAACGGCTGGCCATGCCTTCCACCTGGCTACTCCAACCTTGGCCAACAGCTCCGCCCCCCCCCCCCCCCCCCCCCCCCGCAGCTACTCGCCCAAGCCTCTCCAGGTTCTCCTTTACCTAAATCCAGATAGCAGATGTTCTGAAAGAGCTGCAAAACCTGGACCCGCACAAATCAGCTGGGCTTGACAATCTGGACCCTCTATTTCTGAACCTATTCGCCGCCATTGTCGCAACCCCTATTACCAGCCTGTTCAACCTCTCTATCATATCGTCTGAGATCCCCAAGGACTGGAAAGCTGCCGGAGTCATCCCCCTCTTCAAAGGGGGAGACACCCTGGACCCAAACTGTTACAGACCTATATCCATCCTGCCCTACCATCTCGAATCCCACCGTACCTTCTCCGCTGTGCAATCTGGTTTCCGAGCCGGTCACGGGTGCACCTCAGCCACGCTCAAGGTACTAAACGATATCATAACAGCCATCGATAAAAGACAGTACTGTGCAGCCGTTTTCATCGACCTTGCCAAGGCTTTCGACTCGGTCAATCACCATATTCTTATCGGCAGACTCAGTAGCCTCAGTTTTTCGGATGACTGCCTTGCTGGGTCACCAATTACTTTGCAGACAGAGTTCAGTGTGTCAAATCGGAGGGCATGCTGTCCGGTCCTCTGGAACTCTCTATGGGGGTGCCACAGGGTTCAATCCTCGGGCCGACTATTTTTTCTGTATATATCAATGACGTTGCTCTTGCTGCGGGCGATTCCCTGATCCACCTCAATGCAGACGACACCATTCTATATACTTCCGGCCCGTCCTTGGACACTGTGCTATCTAACCTCCAAACGAGCTTCAATGCCATACAACACTCCTTCCGTGGCCTCCAACTGCTCTTAAACGCTAGTAAAACCAAATGCATGCTTTTCAACCGTTCGCTTCCTGCACCCGCACTCCTGACCAGCATCACCACCCTGGATGGTTCCAACCTTGAATATGTGGACATCTATAAGTACCTAGGTGTCTGGCTAGACTGTAAACTCTCCTTCCAGACTCATATCAAACATCTCCAATCGAAAATCAAATCAAGAGTCGGCTTTCTATTCCGCAACAAAGCCTCCTTCACTCACGCCACCAAACTTACCCTAGTAAAACTGACTATGTTACCAATCCTCGACTTCGGCAATGTCATCTACAAAATTGCCTCCAACACTCTACTCAGCAAACTGGATGCAGTTTATCACAGTGCCATCCGTTTTGTCACTAAAGCACCTTATACCACCCACTGCGACTTGTACGCTCTAGTCTGCTGGCCGTCGCTACATATTCGTCGCCAGACCCACTGGCTCCAGGTCATCTACAAGTCCATGCTAGGTAAAGCTCCGCCTTATCTCAGTTCACTGGTCACGATGGCAACACCCATCCGTAGCACGCGCTCCAGCAGGTGTATCTCACTGATCATCCCTAAAGCCAACACCTCATTTGACCGCCTTTCGTTCCAGTTCTCTGCTGCCTGTGACTGGAACGAATTGCAAAAATCGCTGAAGTTGGAGACTTTTATCTCCCTCACCAACTTCAAACATCTGCTATCTGAGCAGCTAACCGATCGCTGCAGCTGTACATAGTCTATCGGCAAATAGCCCACCCATTTTTACCTACCTCATCCCCATACTGTTTTTATTTATTTACTTTTCTGCTCTTTTGCACACCAATATCTCTACCTGTCCATGACCATCTGATCATTTATCACTCTAGTGTTAATCTGCAAAATTGTAATTATTCGCCTACCTCCTGCCTTTTGCACACAATGTATATAGACTTCCCTTTTTTCCCTACTGTGTTATTGACTTGTTAATTGTTTACTCCATGTGTAACTCTGTGTTGTATGCCCACACTGCTATGCTTTATCTTGGCCAGGTCGCAGTTGCAAATGAGAACTTGTTCTCAACTAGCCTACCTGGTTAAATAAAGGTGAAATGAAAATAAAAATAAAATAAAAATAAATTCATGAAAAATCCTACAATGTTCTCATTTTGTCTGTCATAGTTGAAGTGTACCTATGATGAAAATTACAGGCCTATCTCATCTTTTTAAGTGGGAGAACTTGCACAATTGGTGGCTGACTAAATACTTTTTTGCCCCACTGTAAGTGCTTCAGCTCCTATAAGGAATCCAGCTCAGATGAGCAATGAACCAGTGAAATGAACTCATCACACGAAGAGCAAGCAGGGCGAATCAATAAGGACCATTTGAGCATGCAAGATGCAAAACCCAACAGGAAAATCAAGAGAAAGAGAAAACTATAACAGGAAAAGCAAGAGAAAAAGAAAGCCCAAGGGAGAGGAGGGGGAGACAGAGAACAAGGAAGCTGGAGAGGAAGTGTGAGAGAGAGGCAGAGAGGAAAAATGTAGCGAGCATAAAGAGTGTTCAGAAACTGTTTCCATATTTGTTGTGTTACAAAGTTATCTACACAAAATACTCTGTAAAGTCAAAGTGGAAGACCAATTGTAAAAAATAAAATATTCAACCCCCTTGAGACAATACAGTTGAAGTCGGAAGTTTACATACACCTTAGCCAAATATATTTAAACTCAGTTTTTCACAATTCCTGACAATTCATTCTAGTAAAAATTCTCGGTCTTAGGTCAGTTAGGATCAACACTATTTTAAGAATGTGAAATGTCAGAATAATAGTAGAGAAATATTTATTTCAGCTTGTATTTCTTTCATCACAATCCCAGTGGGTCAGAAGTTTACATACACTCAATTAGTATTTGGTAGCATTGCCTTTAAATTGTTTAAAGGGTCGTTCTTTGTCTCTGATTGAGAATCATACTTAGCCTCAGCCTTTTTCCACCTGTGTTTTGTGGGTGAATATTTCCTGTTTAGTGGTTTTTTTCATTCACCTTACGGGACTGTTCGTTTGTCGATTATTGTTTTGTTCAGTGTTCAGTTATTTTATTTAAAATATGAACACTTAACACGCTGCGCTTTGGTCCTCACCTTCTTCCACCACAGACGATCGTTACAGTATGTAAACCTCTGACCCATTGGAATTGTGAAATAGTGAGTTATAATTGAAATAATCTGTCTGTAAACAATTGTTGTAAAAATGACTTGTGTCATGCACAAAGTAGATGTCCTAACCAACTTGCCAAAACTATAGTTTGTTAACAAGACTTTTGTGGAGTGGTTGAAAAACGAGTTTTAATGACTCCAACCTAAGTGTATGTTAACTTCCGACCTCAACTGTACATGTTAAAATCACTTTTGCCAGCTATTACAGCTCGGAATCTTGCTGGGTACATGTCTAAGGCTGCATCACATCCGGCCGTGATTGGGAGTCCCATAGGGCGGCGCACAATTGGTCCAGCGTCTTCCAGGTTTGGCTGGGATAGGCTCGTCATTGTAAATAAGAATTTGTTATTAACTGACTTGCCTAGTTAAATAAAGGTTAAATAGATAAAAAATAAAAAAATAATGTAAATGCACCATAATGCAGATGCTTCAATGGTTCAACCGTAGCTATAGAACCGGGCCAAACTATAAATACCTGGCTGCTCACTAGACAGCGCGCACCCTGCCTACCTGACCAGTGCCCTGTAGACACCCCAGTGCGGTCGGTACAGGAGTTGCTGACGGGGTGGAAGACGGTCTCCCAGCCACCCGTGGCGTAGCGCCAGTTGTGGGACTCCAGGATGAGGGTGCGCTGGGTGCCGTATGCGATCATGAAGCAGTAGACCACGTGGTGCAGCTGACAGCCATAGCCACAGCCCTTGTTGATGTTACACACCAGCTTACGTGCCTTGCTGCAGTCCTGGGGGTTCTGATGAGGGGGGAGGGAGAGGTAGAGGTAGTGAGAGGGAGGATGAGAGAGAGAGAGAGACAGATCGAGATGGAGCGGAGAGAGTGGGAGTGAAGAAAACGACAGAGGGGGATGGGGGAGAGAGACATATGGGTGTAAGAACATACATTTGACCACTTGACCTCTGGGGGGTCCAAAATAGCTTTCTGAGCATTGTTCTCTAATTTATGATAACACAATTTGCCTATATCTCTCGCTCTCTTTCACTCTCTTCCCCTCTCCCTCTCTCATGACAAAGAGATCTCCCGAAATATGAGCCAGAGAAAAAAAGCATTCTCTCAAAATGGCACCTGTAAATCACGACGTGAGACCATTCCACCGTATTCAACTACACCTCATCAGACGAGCGGTGGCAAAATGATACCATGCGGCGCTGCGTCGTGCCCCACAGAGACAGAAGAGGAAGTGAGATATCCCACTCCCTCATTATTTCTGTTTCAATGGAAATCAATAAACTAAGTAGACCAGACCCAGCTGCTATCGCATTGGTGTCTTTGGGAGAGCCACCCCAAACAGACAGGAACTAAACAATGTTTTCAATCCAATCAAATCAAATTTTATTGGTCACATACACATGGTTAGCAGATGCTATTGCGAGTGTCGCGAAATGCTTGTGCTTCTAGTTCCGACAGGGCAGCAATATCTAGCAAGTAATCTAACAATTCTACAACAACTACCTAATACACACAAATCTAAGGTAAAGGAAAGGAATAAGAATATATACATAGAAATATATGGATGAGCAATGACAGAGCATATTTAAGATGCAAAAGATGGTATAAAATACAGTATATACATATGAGATGAGTAATGCGAGATATGTAAACATTATTAAAGTGAAGAGTGATCCATTTATTAAAGTGGCCAATGATTTCAAGTCTGTATGTAGGCAGCAGCCTCACTGTGTTAGTGATGGCTGTTTGACATCCTGTTTGAGTGGCTCGGGTGGTTGTTGGCCTGATTGTTGGCCTGATATCGGGTGCTGTAGGTATCCTGGAGGGCAGGTAGTTTTCCCCCAGTGATGTGTTGTACCAACCGCACCACCCTCTGGAGACCCCTGCGGTTATGGTTGGAGCAGTTGCAGTACCAGGCGGTGATGCAGACAACAGGATGCTCTCAATTGTGCATCTGTAAAAGTTTGTGAGGGCTTTAGGTGACAAGCCAAATTTCTTCAGCCTCCTGAGGTTGAAGAGGCCCTATTGCACTTTCTTCACCACACTGTCTGTGTGGGGTGGACCATTTCAGTTTGTCCGTGATGTGTCAGCTGAGGAACATAAAACTTTCCACCCATTGATGTGGTTAGGGGGGTGCTCCCTCTGCTGTTTCCTGAAGTCCACGATCATCTCCTTTGTTTCGTTGACGTTGAGTGACATCACACTCTGAGTGCCCTCACCTCCTCCCTATAGGTTGTCTCGTCGTTGTTGGTAATCAAGCCTACTGCTGTTGTGTAGTCTGCAAACTTGATGATTGAGTTGGAGGCGTGCATGGCCACGTAGTCATGGGTGAACAGGGAGTACAGGAGGGGGCTAAGCATGCACCCTTGTGGGGCCCTAGTGTTGAGGATCAGAAAAGTGGAGATTTCGTTTCCTACCTCCACCACCTGGGGGCAGCCAGTGGGGACAGCAGACTGAGATAGGGAGAGATTGAATATGTCCGTAAACACACCAGCCAGCTGATCTCTGCATGCTCTGAGGAAGCGGGTAGGGATGCTGTCTGGGCTGGCATCCTTGCGAGGTTTAACACGTTTAAATGTCTTACTCATGATGGCCACAGAGAAGGAGAGCCTAGAGTCCTTGGTACTGGGCTGCGTCAGTGTTATCCTCAAAGCGGGCAAAGATGGTTTTAGTTTATCTGGAAGCAAGCCGTCGTTGTCCGTGATGTGGCTGGTTTTCTTTTTGTAGTCCGTGATTGTCTGTAGACCCTGCCATATTCGTCTCGTGTCTGAGGCGTTGAATTGTGATTCCACTTTGTCTCTATCCTGACATTTCGCTTGTTTGATTGCCTTGCGGAGGGAATAACTACACTGTTTGTATTCGGCCATATTCCTAGTCAACTTACCATGATTAAATGCGGTGGTTCACGCTTTCAGTTTTGCGTGAATACCGCCATCTATCTGGTTAGGGTAGGTTTTAATAGTCACAGTGGGTACAACATCTCCTATGCACTTCTTTAAAAACTCACTCACCGAATAAGTGTATAAATCTATATTGTACTCTGAGGCTACACGGAACATGCCCCAGTCCATGTGATCAAAACAATCTTGAAGTGTGGATTCCGATTGGTCAGACCAGCGTTGAATAGTCCTTGTCACGGTTACATCCTGTTTGAGTTGTGTCGTGGTCAGATTTGCCCGAAGGAAATTTGGGAGAGGAGGGCTTTGTATGCATCGCGGAAGTTAAGAGTAGCAGTGATCCAGAGTAAATGGCCTGAGTGATCTTAATTTATCTACCATCTTTGGTTCCCCATCTTCTTCTCCTCACTCCGCACCAACTTGTGCCAACATCTTTCTAAATAGCAATTTACTCTGCATTGCGAGTGTTTTGCTCATTAGGCTGTCACAGCTGAAACTGGTTGGCGGTGATCATGGCGGCAAGGTGTCTGGCAAATGCTAACGTTATCACACCGCTTGTCTGTTTAAAAACTAGAGGAGAGCTAATGTTCCTTCATGTTCCAAATGTATTACCGCCGACGCTCAATAATAACCTGAACAACACAAGCAGATGTCAACGAAGCAACAAACAAGCCACTGGGAAGATTTCCTTTGAGGAATCTGTGTGTGTGTGTGTGTGTTTGAGGTAAATATCGCTCCTCTTCTCCATATTGGCCCCATAGGTATCACACTTACAGTTGAATCGAGTACAGGCTTTACTGAATAAATAACAAAGACGGAATGTAATATGAGATTTAATTAAGTTGTTTGGTGTGCGGCCTTGTCTCAGATGATGTGATGGCAGGTAGCCCTATGCGAGGCTTTTGCCATTGAAACACCTCCGCTGGGGGAAAGGAGTTCCAATGACGGGCCTTAAGGTTATTATAGCTGTTGGTTGTGGGGAGGAGGATGGTTGTCGAAACTGTTGCTGAAAAATAGCAAGTGAGAGAACATGGGTAAGTGATAATTGCAGGAGTGAGCCCATAGGTTAAACAGCAAGTATGAGGAATGTGCATTATTGTGCCATGCTTATATGCTATAAGGTAAATAGGCGAATGAGATTACGCAGATGGCTAATAGGGAAGAGGAGAAGAGGCAAGACTGTGTTGATGATACACTATATGGCCAAAAGTATGTGGACACCTGCTCATCAAATATCTAATTCCAAAATCATGGGCATTAATATGAAGTTGGTCCCCCCTTTGCTGCTGTAACAGCCTCCACTCTTCTGGGAATGCTTTCCACTAGATGTTGGACCTTTGCTGTGGGGACTTGCTTCCTTTTGGCCCCAAGAGCACTTGTGAGGTCGGGCACTGATGTTGGGCAAATGGGCCTGGCTCACAATCAGCGTACCAATTATTCCCAAAGGTGTCCAATGGGGTTGAGGTCAGGGTTTTGAACAGGCCAATCAAGTTCTTCCACAGCGATCTAGACCAACCATTTCTATTTGGATATTGCTTTGTGTACGGGGGCATTGTCATGCTGAAACAGGAACGGGCCTTCCCCAAACTGTTGCCACAAAGTTGGAAGGACAGAATCATCTAGAATGTCATTGTATGCTGTAGATTAAGATGTCCCTTCACTGGAACTAAGGGGCCTGAACAATGAAAAACAGCCCCAGACCATTATTCTTCTTCCACCAAACTTTACAGCTGGCACTATGCATTGGGGTGTTCTCCTGGCATCCGCCAAACCAGATTCATCAGTTGGACTGCCAGATGGTGAAGCGTGATTCATCACTCCAGAGAATGCATGTACACTGCTCCAGAATCCAATTGCTGCAAGCTTTACACCACTTCAGTCACCACTTGGCATTGCGCATGGTGATCTTAAGCCTGTGTCCAGCTGCTCGGCCATGGAAACCCATTTCATGAAGCACCCGTTGAACATTTCTTGTGCTAACGTTGCTTCCAGATGCAGTTTGGAACTCGGTAGTGAGTGTTGCAAACGAGAACAGATTTTTACACGTTATGCTCTTCAGCCCTTGGCGGTCCCGTTCTTGTTTGGCCTACCACTTTGTGGCTGAGCCGTTGTTGCTCCTAGACGTTTCCACTTCACATTAATAGCACTAATTTGAAAGGGTGTCCACATACTTTTGTATATATAGTGTACATTTGTATTCAATCCGACTATGCCAGTAGAAATGGAAATGAAGTGGATTATGTTATGCTTAATGGATGATTATAAACAAGCATCCAGACCAGCCTTCCTCATTGAACGTTTGTAAACTACGTTTGATTTAAATACTAATAATCTGGTGTGTTGTTGCGAGTCTCAACAACAACGACTTGAAAGGAAGTTTTACACCCATTTTACGCCCATCTCTTTTGGAGCATGGCGTTAAATCGGAACGACAAACAACCATAAGCGCACAAACTCTGAACTACTTTGGCTGTTTAAAAATGACAGATTCATGCGATTCAGATGTGCTAGGAGACAAAGTTCAATGGTAATTATGGAGAGAGTGAAATACCAAGGCTGACCCTTAATGCTATAGGTTAAGTAGCCCTTCAAAAACGGCATTTTCTAGTTAAAATACAGTAGACTGAAAATGTGCGAGTGAGAGAGAGAGAGAGAGAGAGAGAGAGAGAGAGAGAGAGAGAGAGAGAGAGAGATAATATAATAATATAAGCCATTTAGCAGACGCTTTTATCCAAAGCGACTTACAGTCATGTGTGCATACATTCTACGTATGGGTGGTCCCGGGGATTGAACCCACTACCCTGGCGTTACAAGCGCCATGCTCTACCAACTGAGCTACAGAAGGACTGAGTGAGTGAGTGAGTGAGTGAGTGAGTGAGTGAGTGAGTGAGTGAGTGAGTGAGTGAGTGAGTGAGTGAGTGAGTGAGTGAGACTCATTAAATATGACCTACAATCAGCTGGTTCAGAGCTGATGATGTGCTATAGAAGAACAAGTGAAAGTGGAAGGCTGAAAATGGAGGAGGAACTGTGTGTTTGTGTCTGTGACAAGGTGGTACTGTGTGACACTGAACAAAGGGACACCAAGTAAAGGCCACTGTGTTCTCATTGAAGAGGGAGCAGTGAGACAGACAGACAGACGGACGGACGGACGGACGGACGGACGGACGGACGGACGGACGGACGGACAGACAGACAGACAGACAGACAGACAGACAGACAGACAGACAGACAGACAGACAGACAGACAGACAGACAGACAGACAGACAGACAGACAGACAGACAGACAGACAGACAGACAGACAGACAGACAGACAGACAGACAGACAGACAGACAGACAGACAGACAGACAGACAGGTTGATGGAGTCAGCCGGGCCAGGGCCGAAGGGCGCAATGGCTGAAGTTGGTGGTGTGTGTGTGTGTGTGTGTGTGTGTGTGTGTGTGTGTGTGTGTGTGTGTGTGTGTGTGTGTGTGTGTGTGTGTGTGTGTGTGTGTGTGTGTGTGTGTGTGTGTGTGTGTGTGTGTGTGTGTGTGTGTGTGTGTGTGTGTGTGTGTGTGTGTGTGTGTGTATATATGTGCTCATGCACATCCGTGTGTGTCTGTGTGTGTTTGTAGACCTGGGATTGATGTTACTGACAGAAGTATAAGAGGTAGACGGGTCCCTGGCTCCCTAAGTGTGTGTGTGTGTGTTTGTGTGTCTGCCAGCCTGTGAGGACTGTGTGTGGTTGATGAATTAGTGATGGTGGCCGCTGGAGCTGTGTGATCCCTCAGCGGTGGTGACAGCAGCTGTTAGCTATGGCGTCTCCTCCCAGCCACACTCACTCTGGCTCTCTTCATCAAACACCAAGGCTCATTAATGCTGCAGGGCCCAGCACCGCACAGCCCCACCCCAGGCCTGCTGCATGCAAACTGGGGAAGGGAGGAGGGCTGGGGGAGACTCCTGGGTCACTGGGGGTGGAGGGTATATGAGGGGATAACAGAAAGTGGATAGGGTCGGAGGATGGTGGGTGTGTGTGTGACAGGATAGATGATATACAGGGATTAGACAGCAGTCAGACTCTTAGACACGATGTGTTTCATCTATGGTGATTCTGACAGGTTTGGCTTGTGTTAGGTAGAGAAGAGCAGGTGTGAGAAAGAGTGTTTGTGTGTGCGTGTGTGTACCTGTAGGTAGGTGATCCTGCTCTGCACCAGGTTAGACAGGTCCCTGGCCTCCTTCACTCTCCAGTCTCCCACTCCATCAGCCTGGCTGAGGTAGTACAGGTCTGTCATGATAGACCTGCATGCACACACACACACACACACACACACACACACACACACACACACACACACACACACACACACACACACACACACACACACACACACACACACACACACACACACACACACACACACACACACACACACACACACACACACACACACACACACACACACACACACACACACACAGAAAAAGTAACCCATAAGTCCAGTGTGCTACATAGCACAGACACACATATACAGCAGTTTCCCATCTCTGAAAACCAGCATGGCTCGATTAATTTCAGTGACTCAAATCAGTCACATCCTCAGTGTGGGAAACCTCCTGAGCACAAGTACCCATGCACACTTACACACACATACACTTGTGCACGTACACACATGCACACGCGTCCTCTGGCAAGACATAATCATCACTCATGCTTCCATTTTTAATCTTAAACCACAACGTGTGTGTTTGATGTGAAGCCATGTCAAACTCCTTTAACCAGAACCCACCAGGGATATATCACAGTCTCCCTGTGAGATACCTACAACTCTCCGCTAGTCACTGAGTTAACATACACTGTAAATAAAATAAAATATATACTAATCTAGTTGCTTCAACTAATCATTACTAAGTAACTGGTTACACGTGTTACCAAATTTTAAAAAATGGCGCCTAAACTTAGCTACAAATTGAGAAAAAAAAGTCCATTTCAAATGATGTGTTTGCTCAACTTGTCTCATATGTTCACTCAACTAAACATTATTATTTGGGCATCTTAACTAAAAACGTCTGTGCAACTGGTTACACACACAGTACTTTTAACATCCATATTTGACACATGTTGACATACCCCCTACTCACAAGGCAGGCAATACGCTCGACCTCATCTTTACTAGATGCTGTTTTTCCACTAACCTCATTGCAACTCCCCTCCAAGTCTCCGACCACTACCTTGTATCCTTTTCCCTCTCGCTCTCATCCAACACTTCCCACACTGCCCCTACTCGGATGGTATCGCGCCGTCCCAACCTTCGCTCTCTCTCCCCCGCTACTCTCTCCTCTTCCATCCTATCATCTCTTCCCTCTGCTCAAACCTTCTCCAACCTATCTCCTGATTCTGCCTCCTCAACCCTCCTCTCCTCCCTTTCTGCATCCTTTGACTCTCTATGTCCCCTATCTTCCAGGCCGGCTCGGTCCTCCCCTCCCGCTCCGTGGCTTGACGACTCATTGCGAGCTCACAGAACAGGGCTCCGGGCAGCCGAGCGGAAATGGAGGAAAACTCGCCTCCCTGCGGACCTGGCATCCTTTCACTCCCTCCTCTCTACATTTTCCTCCTCTGTCTCTGCTGCTAAAGCCACTTTCTACCACTCTAAATTCCAAGCATCTGCCTCTAACCCTAGGAAGCTCTTTGCCACCTTCTCCTCCCTCCTGAATCCTCCTCCCCCCCTCCTCCCTCTCTGCAGATGACTTCGTCAACCATTTTGAAAAGAATGTCGACGACATCCGATCCTCGTTTGCTAAGTCAAACGACACCGCTGGTTCTGCTCACACTGCCCTACCCTGTGCTCTGACCTCTTTCTCCCCTCTCTCTCCAGATGAAATCTTGCGTCTTGTGACGGCCGGCCGCCCAACAACCTGCCCGCTCGACCCTATCCCATCCTCTCTTCTCCAGACCATTTCCGGAGACCTTCTCCCTTACCTCACCTCGCTCATCAACTTATCCCTGACCGCTGGCTACGTCCCTTCCGTCTTCAAGAGAGCGAGAGTTGCACCCCTTCTGAAAAAACCTACACTCGATCCCTCCGATGTCAACAACTACAGACCAGTATCCCTTCTTTCTTTTCTCTCCAAAACTCTTGAACGTGCCGTCCTTGGTCAGCTCTCCCGCTATCTCTCTCAGAATGACCTTCTTGATCCAAATCAGTCAGGTTTCAAGACTAGTCATTCAACTGAGACTGCTCTTCTCTGTATCACGGAGGCGCTCCGCACCACTAAAGCTAACTCTCTCTCCTCTGCTCTCATCCTTCTAGACCTATCGGCTGCCTTCGATACTGTGAACCATCAGATCCTCCTCTCCACCCTCTCCGAGTTGGGCATCTCCGGCGCGGCCCATGCTTGGATTGCGTCCTACCTGACAGGTCGCTCCTACCAGGTGGCGTGGCGAGAATCTGTCTCCTCACCACGCGCTCTCACCACTGGTGTCCCCCAGGGCTCTGTTCTAGGCCCTCTCCTATTCTCGCTATACACCAAGTCACTTGGCTCTGTCATAACCTCACATGGTCTCTCCTATCATTGCTATGCAGACGACACACAATTAATCTTCTCCTTTCCCCCTTCTGATGACCAGGTGGCGAATCGCATCTCTGCATGTCTGGCAGACATATCAGTGTGGATGACGGATCACCACCTCAAGCTGAACTTCGGCAAGACGGAGCTGCTCTTCCTCCCGGGGAAGGACTGCCCGTTCCATGATCTCGCCATCACGGTTGACAACTCCATTGTGTCCTCCTCCCAGAGCGCTAAGAACCTTGGCGTGATCTTGGACAACACCCTGTCGTTCTCAACTAACATCAAGGCGGTGGCCCGTTCCTGTAGGTTCATGCTCTACAACATCCGCAGAGTACGTCCCTGCCTCACACAGGAAGCGGCGCAGGTCCTAATCCAGGCACTTGTCATCTCCCGTCTGGATTACTGCAACTCGCTGTTGGCTGGGCTCCCTGCCTGTGCCATTAAACCCCTACAACTCATCCAGAACGCCGCAGCCCGTCTAGTCTTCAACCTTCCCAAGTTTTCTCACGTCACCCCACTCCTCCGCTCTCTCCACTGGCTTCCAGTTGAAGCTCGCATCCGCTACAAGACCATGGTGCTTGCCTACGGAGCTGTGAGGGGAACGGCACCTCAGTACCTCCAGGCTCTGAACAGGCCCTACACCCAAATAAGGGCACTGCGTTCATCCACCTCTGGCCTGCTCGCCTCCCTACCACTGAGGAAGTACAGTTCCCGCTCAGCCCAGTCAAAACTGTTCGCTGCTCTGGCTCCCCAATGGTGGAACAAACTCCCTCACGACGCCAGGACAGCGGAGTCAATCACCACCTTCCGGAGACACCTGAAACCCCACCTCTTTAAGGAATACCTAGGATAGGATAAAGTAATCCTTCTCACCCCCCCCCCTTAAAATATTTAGATGCACTATTGTAAAGTGGCTGTTCCACTGGATGTCATAAGGTGAATGCACCAATTTGTAAGTCGCTCTGGATAAGAGTGTCTGCTAAATGACTTAAATGTAATGTTAAATGTACATAATTACATTGTCCACAGTAATTATTATTCAACAGGTCCTCACCGAGGATTTGAATGCACAACATCTTGGTTCATGGCATTCCAATCTTCCTGCTATGGTACCATGCCTTTGCCAGTTATCAGTCACCTTGATTATTCTCTCAGTATTGATTTGATTTTAGGTTTTTCTGTTGTCTACTGTTGGTGGGGCATATTATTCTGTTTTATTGTTACTCCTTAATCACTATGTTAAATACAATAGTTTTTCCTGGATTAAAAAAAATATATATATATATATATATATATATATATATATATATATATTTCACCTTTATTTAACCAGGTAGGCTAGTTGAGAACAAGTTCTCATTTACAACTGCGACCTGGCCAAGATGAAGCAAAGCAGTGCGACACAAACAACAACACAGAGTTACTCATGGAATAAACAAGCGTACAGTCAATAACACAATAGAAAAAAAGTCTATATACAGTGTGTGCAAATGGCTTGAGGAGGTAAGGCAATAATTAGGCCATAGTAGCGAAGTAATTACAATTTAGCAGATTAACACGAGAGTGATAGATGAGCAGATGATGATGTGCAAGTAGTGATACGGGTGTGCAAAAGAGCAGAAAAGTTAATAAAAACAATATGGGGATGAGGTAGATTGGGTAGGTTATTTACAGATGGACTATTTACAGCTGCAGCGATCGGTTAGCTGCTCAGATAGCTGATGTTTAAAGTTAGAGAGGGAGATGTAAGACTCCAGCTTCAGGGATTTTTGCAATTCGTTCCAGTCACTGGCAGCAAAGGAGGTGCTGGCTTTGGGGATGACCAGTGCAATATAACTGCTGGAGCGTGTGCTACGGTGGGTGTTGCTATGGTGACCAGAGGGCTGAGATAAGGCGGGGCTTTACCTAGCAAAGAATTATAGATGACCTGGAGCCAGTGGGTTTGGTGACGGATATGTAGTGAGGGCCAGCCAACGAGAGCATACAGGTTGCAGTGGTGGGTAGTATATGGGGTTTTGGTGATAAAACGGATGGCACTGTGATAGACTACATCCAGTTTGCTGAGTGTTGGGGGCTATTTTGTAAATGACATCGCCGAAGTCAAGGATCGGTATGATTTACGAGGGTATGTTTAGCAGCATGAATGAATGATGCTTTGTTTTGCGAAATAGGAAGCCACTTCTGGATTTAATTTTGGATTGGAGATACTTATGTGAGTTTGGAAGGAGAGTTTACAGTCTAACGAGACACCTAGATTTTTGTAGTTGTCCACATATTTTAAGTCAGCACCGTCCAGAGTAGTGATGCTAGTCAGGCGGGCGGGTGCGGGCAGCAATCGGTTGAAGAGCATGCACATAGTTTTACTAGCATTTAAAAGCAGTTGGAGGCCACGGAAGGAGTGTTCTATGGCGTTGAAGCTCATTTGGAGGTTTGTTAGCACAGTGTCCAAGAAGGGCCAGGTGTATACAGAATCTTCTACATTTGCACTCACTGTACACAGATTATTCTATTATTTTGTGTTATTGACTGTATGTTTGTTTATGTGTAACTCTGTTGTTGTTTCTGTCACACTGCTTTGCTTTATCTTGGCCAGGTCGCAGTTGTAAATGAGAACTTGTTCTTAACTGGCCTACATGGTTAAATAAAGGAGAAATAAAAAAAAGAGGTTGGTGAATAACCTACTTACCAGTATTTCTTTATTAATGTCTAAGAAGGCTAATGATTGACCATACTGCCACACTGAAAAAACAAGATGGTGGAGAAGAGGATGAAAGGCTTACCTTTAGAGCTACACATTGCAGGTTCAAACCACACATGTACAGATTGTCCACATATGAAGTGTAAAAATATGGTTTGGTTTGTATGACTAAATGTTACATTTATAGTCCAATCTGGTTTCTTAAAAAATGTGTGTTGGGGGGGGGGGGGGGGGAGTCTAAGCTGACGCAACGCATTGAATAACACATTCATAAATGGCAAAAAAAGACAGTGAAAAAATAAATCATAAGGAATATGGTTTTGAAGTGTCTGTCCTACATCTAGGAGATAAAAGAAAGCTCAGGGGGAAAAAAGTATAATATAGTACCAGTCAAAAGTTTGGACTCCTACTCATTCAAGGGTTTTTCTTTATTTTACTATTTTCTACATAGAATGACATCAAAACTATGAAGTATGGAATCATGTAGTAACCAAAAAAGTGTTAAAGAAATCCAAATATATTTCAGATTGAGATTATTCAATGTAGCCACCCTTTGCCTTGATGACAGCTTTGCACACTCTTGGCATTCTCTCAACCAGCTTCATGAGGTAGTTACCTGGAATGCATTTCAATTAACAAGCGTGCCTTAAGTTAATTTGTAGAATTTCTTTCCTTCTGAATGCGTTTGAGCCAATCAGTTGTGATGTGACAAGGTAAGGGTGGTATACAGAAGATAGCCTGATTTGTTAAATCGATATTATTGCAAGAACAGCTCAAATAACCAAAGAGATATGACAGGTCAGTCAATCTGTAAAATTTCAAGAATTTTGAATGTTTCTTCAAGGGCAGTAGCAAAAACCATCAAGCGCTATGATGAAACTGGCTCTCATGAGGACCGCCACAGGAAAGGAAACTGAGATTTACCTCTGCTGCAGAGGATAAGTTCATTAGAGTTTCCAGCCTCAGAAATGTAAAGAACAGCTCAAAAAGCTGTCACACCCTGATCATAGAGAGCCCTTGGTTCTCTATGGTGTAGTAGGTCAGGGTGTGACTAGGGGGTGTTCTAGTATGTCTATTTCTATATTGGTGCTAATATGATTCCCAATTAGAGTCAGCTGTTTATCGTTGCCTCTGATTGGGGATCATATTTAGGTAGCCATTTTCCCACCTGTGTTTTGTGGGATATTGTTTTGTGTTTGTGCAGCACTACTTTCACATTTCGTTGTTGGTTTATTGTTTTTTTTGTTCAAAGTTTCACCATAATAAAGATGTGGAACTATACTCACTCTGTGCCTTGGTCCACTCATTACGACGATCGTGACATAAGCAAAGAGAAAATACATAAACTGTGGGGACTGTGTGAATCAGGCCTTCATGGTCAAATTTCTGCAAAGAAACCACTACTAAAGGACACCAATAAGAAGAAGAAACATGGGCAATGGACATTAGACCGGTGGAAATTTGTCCTTTGGTCTGGTGTCGTTGTGAGACGCTGTGTGGGTAAACGGATGATCTCCGCATGTGTATTTCCCACCGTGAAGCATGGAGGAGGAGGTGTTATGGTGTGGGGGTGCTTTGCTGGTGACACTGTCTGTGATTTATTTAGAATTCAAGGCACACTGCAGCGATATGCCATCCCATCTGGTTTGGGCTTAGTGGGACTGTCATTTGTTTTTTCATCAGCATAATGACCCAACACACCTCCAGACTGTGTAAGGGATATTTTACCATGAAGGAGAGTGATGGAGTGCTGCATCAGACGACCTGGCCTCCACAAACCCCCAACCTCAACCCAATTGAGATGGTTTGTGATGAGTCGGATCGCAGAATGAAGGAAAAGCAGTCAACAAGTGCTCAGCATGTGGGAACTCCTTCAACACGGTTGGAAAAGCAATCCATGTGAAGCTGGTTGAGAGAATGCCAAGAGTGTGCAAAGCTGTCAAGGCAAATGGTGGCTATTTGAAGAATCTCTAATATATATTATACTCAAATTGTCACGCCCTGGCCATAGAGGCTTTTTATTCTCTATTTTGGTTAGGCCAGTGTGTGACTAGGGTGGGCATTCTATGTCCTTTTTTCTATGTTTTGTATTTCTATGTCTTGGCCTGGTATGGTTCTCAATCAGGGACAGCGGTCTATCGTTGTCTCTGATTGAGAATCATACTTAGGTACCCTTTTCTCCCACCAGTATTGTGGGAAGTTAACTTTGTTTTTGTTTCGAGGGCACATAGCCCAAAGCTTCACGGTTTGGTTTGTTCTTCATTTGTCGGCGTCATTTTAAAATAAAGTTCAAATGTATGCTTACCATGCTGCACCTTGGTCCAGTCCTTCAGCCAGCCGTGACACAAATAAAATATATTCTGATTTGTTTAACACTTTTTTGGTTATTACATAATCCCATATGTGTTATTTCATAGTTTTGATGTCTTCGTTAGTATTCTACAATGTAGAAAATAGTAAAAATAAAGAAACTCTTGAATGAGTAGGTGTTCTAAAACTTTTGACCGGTAGTGTGCGTCGACGTTCAAAGGCAAGCATTTCAAAATCTTTCCAACATCGTTGTTGGTCCCTACGACAGTGGATACTTTATAAATGTTAAAAATGTATTCATTATTTTTAACTCTCGTGATTGCATGATTTGTCGAGCATCGAATGGATATCTGTCAAGCTAGTAATCTGGTTAACTGGCAAGTGCCAGGCAGGGCTAACGTTAGCTATTTAGCGAGGCACCAGGTAAGTTAGCTGGCTGGAGCTAATGTTAGCTTGCTAAAGTCAGCTGAAGCTCTTGTTTCGAAACACCCCTGTCTAAAAGAGGCATAATCTGAAACTGGTTGGAATCGATGGAAGAACAGCATCAAATTCAATATGGATAACTACAGAATCAAGATGAGGATGTCAGGTCTCCGTAAACACAGGAAAAAGAAGGAGAAGCAATCCAGAGAATGAACCACCGCACTCAAACATGAAGAGACCTAGGTAAGTGGGCTGAAGTGAACTTCCTGCCAAACCTCCACCGTGGAAAGGACTCAGGGAGTCGTAAATCGCTGAGACAGGTAATGGTCCAAGAAGTTCAGAAGACGGAAGGAAGATTGATAGGAAGATGCAGAACACATTCGCACTGCGGTGCCAGGGTATAGTCACCGACACTCAAATTGTAAAGGAGTTCCTTGATCTCTGGACTGCTCTGAGCATGGAGCCGCAGGTAAAATTGCAATGCTGTATTAATATATTAGTTCTACTGAATTAAATTGTGATACAGTATTCCAAACCTGTGAAAAATTCAAAATGATGTCCATTCCAAGTGTAGGTGTATGCAGAGTTCTAGCGAATTTACAAACCAGAACCTGCCAAACATCTTCTATGCTGAGATTGACCGTCACACCCCTGGGTTAATGACCTTGTACAGACAGATGGCATCGAAGACTGGAAGGACTGCTGACACTTTGGTTGACATTCTGAGGTGTCATGATCTACAGGTAAGATGGAGGACTCCACATTATACTGAATTCAGATCTTGGTCTAATGCAATTATCAACTACTTACTAAACCTTGAGGGGAGATGTCCCAGACACAGATTAAGCCTAGTCCTGGACTAAAATGATTTCTATGGAGATTCTCCATTGAGCTTGCTTTTTAGTCCAGGACTAGGCTTGATAAGAATTTTAAAAGGCACCTGATAGTTTGCCCTTTTGGGACTATTCCACTGGTTTCATTGTACCATGTCCCTAATTAAACCGAACTCAGTGAAATATTTAAAATCTTTCTCTGGTACCAGGTTAGATCGGGTAAGCAGATGTCATAAAATGTACATTCGTGTATCCCTTTAGGAACACATGATGCCCACACAAGGTGTACAACTGTTCGCTGTGCTCTTCCTGTGTTGCTGCGCTAGTAAGCAAAACATGCTTAGGTAGGTTTTCTGTCATTCCAGTAATATTGTATTATTGTGCCCATTCCCAATCAACCCACTCCAGCACCTGAGGTGATCTCAGATGATTAGATGGGTGAGTATGGTCGATCTAGCCAACCATAAGCCCTTGTAGATGTATTGCTATATAACACATCTGTCTAGTATTCTCATATGGATTCAGACGAACCAGAGGTTGGTGATTCACCGGTAGCCCTGCTGACAATCCTTGTTGACAACACAGAAAATCCAGTCCACTACAATCCGGTCATGGTGTGTCGTCCTGGAGAGTGAAGTTGTGGTGATTGACCTCCCCAGACTGCCGGATGCTTTCCTGGGTAATGTTTGGTCTGATTTATGCTCTACATCTCAGTTATCCTAAAGAACTGTCCAACACGTTCAAGTTCATTCAGAAAATCCTGCTTTTAAATTCCAACTATTATTTGTTGACATTGTTGCATTTTTTTTTTACGAAAGGAACCACAAAAGATACTTTCTCTTACCCCCTAATCATCTTTACAGTAGCACCTCTACCAGGGTTGGGGTCAATTCCATTTCAATTCAGGAAGTAAACTGAAATTTCTGTTCTAATTTCATTTTATAGGAGGCAATGAGAAAAATTGGAATTGATATTGAAATGTTAGCTTACTTCCTGAATTGAAAAGGAATTGACCCCAACCATGATGGAAGTGCTACTGTAAAGTGTTCTCTTTAACAGTTAACCTTTACAGTATGTAGGCTAATAATTGTAGGTCTTGGTGCTTCTTAGATCTGCCGTTTTCCTTAACTTATTATTTCCTTGCTCAAATGCATTGACATAATTAGCATGTTGTCTACCGTTATTAACATGGCACTTGAATACGTCTACTGCTGTTAGTTTCTTTTCAAGCATGTTGTCCACTGCTTGTAACGCAGCACATGAATAAGCCTAGCACTGCCAATTATTTTTTTTAGGGCTTACATATGGAGCAATGTCTCAGTGGAGGTCAGGGTCGGGTCAATTCCATTTTAAATTCAGTCAATCCAGGAAGTGAACTGAAATTCAAATGTTTTCCTCAAAGGAGGCAATGAGGAAAATATAAAAATTTCAGTTTACTTACCAAATCGACTGAATTGAAAATGACTGACCCAAACCTGAGCTCCACTGAGACATTGCCACATTGACCCCAATTGTGGAACCTTGCACTGTGTTCTCTAACATGTAAACCTTTTCCTGTATTCTCTTTAAATGTACTCTGATTGTTATTGTTACTGCAGCAATAAATCCATATTATTCCTGGTTTAAAAGCATTCATTTGTACATGTTTTTTTTACATTGCAATTATTCTGTTTGAGTCAGCACTACTAAAGAAAACCTACACAATCAGTGGCCACAAAGTTTTTGATTAGATGCACAACTACCTTTTGATTTAAGTAAGTTCTAGTTTTTAATTTGCATATGAGTTGTTGCAACTTACAATAATGTATTACAGGCTAGGATTAATTGGCTAGGATGTAAGCATTTCACTAAAATATAAAGTTCATACAACATGAAGTTTGTAGAAAAACTACTTGAAAGTGGTGTTACGTTTACTTAAACATAATGAGTTTAATTGATATATTTTAAGTTACTGTAGATCATAGTAATAAAGTTCATTCTAATGACTTTAATTAAGCTCTCTGTAATCAAAAATGTATATTAATTAACAGAAATTGAGTACTGTGTATTTTTTTAACTAAGAAAGTCAGTTAAGAACAAATTCTTATTTGCAATGACAGTCTAGGAACAGTGGGTTAACTGACTTGTTCAGGGGCAGAATGACATATTTACCTTGTCAGCTCAGGGATTCGATCTTGCAACATTTTGGTTACTAGTCCAACGCTCTAACCACTAGGCTACCTGCCGCCCCAATCAATAATTTTAAGTTTCATAACAACAAAAACGAAGCAATTAGTTGCCACAAATGTATTGAGTTCTGCTAACTTATTCGGCTTTACAGTGTACTTGTACCGGCTGTTGGTGGAAGAAGGTGAGGACCAAAGCGCAGCGTGGTACGTGTTCGTCATGTTTATTCCAAACTGAACACTAAAATGCAAAACAACAAAGGGACAACCGAAACAGCTCCGTCAGGTGCAATACACACTAAACAGAAATGAACTACCCACAAAAACCCAGTGGGAAAATCTACCAAAGTATGGTTCTCAAAAGTATGGTTCTCAATCAGAAAAAAAACAGATGCCACTGATTGAGAACCACACCCGGCCAAACAACAAAGAAATCCCAAAACATAGAAAAAGGAACATAAAATTCCCACCCTAGTCACACCCTGGCCTAAGCAAAGTAGAGAATAAAAGCCTCTCTATGTCCAGGGCGTGACAGTACTTGGCCTTTACTGGTATTTTTTGTAACTTATGTACCGTAGCTTAGGCCAATTTGTGAAAAGTGCAACATCATAAGCATATTATTTTAGCCAAACTTTTTATGGTTATTTCTCACATTGATTGATCAGCCATAAACTAACATGTTGCTATTGTCTACCCTTGAATCTTACAATGAGGATAATGCTTTTAGGGCCTGATGCCTCTTAAAATGCGGAGAACTTTAAGTGTTTTTCCCATAGACTTGCCATTATTTTGCTACAATTACCTCCACGTATCATCATGAAAAGAACTGGAAGCAGTTTGATATTCAGAGTTTTTTTTACATTTTGTTTTTAATTCAATAGAGTTGAATTCATCCCTGATGTTGAATTACCCTTTTCTTACTTACACAAAGCATTCCAGGATGTATGCAACAAGCATGCCCCTTTCAAACAATTCCCGAATTAAGGGCAGACACCTCTGATTCTCAGATGAACTAGCTGAAATCATAAGGAAACGGGATGGTGTGTGGGCTAAAGCAAGAAGGTCTGATTTGGCTGAAGATTGGATGGCTTTTAAATGCCTTTGGAATCAGGGTGTGACTACGACCCGAGAGCTGAAAGCAGACCACTCCCTCAAATCTACTGCTGATAATCTGAATAATCCTTCAAAATAGATGCACAGCTTTCTAAACAACTGCTGGTAGGTGGTAACTGAGAAAACCGGTTTTAATCAGCATTTTCTTGATGCAGGTGGATTATTGGATAGGGTTAAAGGTCTAAATGAGTCCCCTGCGAAATGACCTGATACCCCCGTCCACTCCTTCTCCAGGTTCTCCTTCTCAGTCTCAGAGGTGCGTAGAGCGGTGATAGCAATTGATGTCAAACAAATCCCCTGGCCCCGATGGTCTAGACCCCCGCCTATTACAATAAGGTGCAGACATAATTGCTCCCCCTTTAACATGCACATTTAACCTCACTACAAATTGTAATGAAATCCCCAAGTTGTGGGAATCAGCATTTTACCTACTTCTTTTGAAATGAGGTGACCACTGTCTACTGAATAACTATAAGCCCATATCTAAATAGTCTGTTTTGGCAAAAGTATTGGAGTTCCTAGTCAATAAGCAGCTTAAGGCCTACTTCCAGGAAAACAATATTTTGGGTGGTATGCAATCAGGTTTCAGGACAAGCCACAACCGCACTGTTACAGTAATATTGAACAGTTTTGGATGATATTTACTGTGCTCTGGATAAGAAGTTGCATTGTGTATCAGATTTGTTCATAGATTTGTCAAAGGAATGGGACACTGTGGACCATACTGTATTGGTGCAGAGACTGAAGTGTATTGGGATTACTGGTCATGCTCTAGAGTGGTTTGTGAAATACCTGTCAAGTAGAACCCATTGTGTTAAGGCAGATGGTTGTAAATCCGACATCATAGAGCTGCACTCAGGTGTGCCTCAAAGATCCATTTTAGGTCCCCTGTTGATTATTATCTCGATCAACAACATTGGGAGACATGTTGAGACAGCTGACGTTTAATGCGAATGACACTGTCTCTATTCAAGTTGCAGCAGTTTGATTTTGGCTTTTGAAAAATCTAACATCAAAAATAATCTGTGCAAATTGAAGCTTGTTCTGAATTCCTCTTAAACAAAACACATGCTAATTTCCAATACTAAACACTCTGAAAACCATGTCATTACTACCTTGGAAGGGAATTCCATATAGCGAGTCAAGAAGTACAAATATCTGGGCGTTTGGGTGGATGAGAAGCAGAGCTTCACTACTCATCTTGAGAACCTGGTAAAGAGGATCAGGTTGAGAATAGGTTTTATTACTGGTATAAGGCTCAGCCAGAAAGAGCTGCTCCGGTGTACATTCCTCTCTGTCTTGGACTACAGGGATGTCATTTATATGCAGACCTCAAGCACTACCATGAAGGCACTTGATTCTGTGGTTAGGTTTATTACCAACCAAAAGCTTTTGACACCACTGTGACCTCGGTAGTGCTGTTGGCTGGTCTTCGTTGACTCTACAGTACATAGATCATAGTATACCAATCTTGAAGCCTAAGGCCATTTTGGGAAAACTGCCACTTTATCTCCGTTATTCTTTGATAAGGTCAGAAAATATATCAGTTATGGTCTCACTCCTACTTACTTTTAACGGTTCCTATAATCAGAACGGATCACGGCAAAAAGGCGCTTTAGCTACTCAGCTCCGTGGTCTTGGAATTCTCTCCAGGCCAGCTTGAAACACCATGGTCTTGTTCCCTTGGAGGAGTTCAGTTGGTTTACTCACATATTACCGAGGAATGTGATTGTCATTAGGATTTGATGCAGTGGTACATATGATAGATTTATTTTATTTTGTATCTATGACGCTTGTTTGTTTCTGTGATTGAAATGTATATGCTATAGAATGCTAAATGTGTCTGTTCAGATATTAGCAAACTAATAGATGAGTTGCCACCCCCACTTATTTGCATCGCCAAAGATCAGATAACCAAATATACAGATGGAGATTCAGTGAAACACAATCACATTGATTGATTATCAGACAAGTCAAGGGCTTTTAGTCGGGATGTAGCCCCTATAGGCTTACGCGAGTGAAAAGCAAAATAATCAACCTGCTATACTAGGCTAGCGTAGGCTACATAGCTAGCTAACATGATATCAAAGTTTTCTGATAACACTGTTAGAAGAGCAAAATAAACAAAAAAAATCAAATCATGAACGCTCACCTCAATTCGACTAACATTTTGCCAGCCTAATTGTAACCAAATATTCAAACTGAGATTCGGACATTGGTTGATTTATCAAGTCCCAAGACTTGTCTCAAAACAGCGCGTTAACGCTGTCGCAATCAGAACGGTTATACAACATTATAGTTGATAATACTTTAAAGCTATTGCTTTAAAATATTTAAAATGGTTGGATGACTTTGGGAGTTTCAATAAGCAACAATTTGATATATGCCTTCAATTGCATTAGCCTACTTTATTCCAATATTTTCATCATTCCCATAATTATTGATTGACGCATCCAGTCGTGGTTAAGAAAACGTGCATGCGTAGTGGTGGGCTTTGTGAAGTGACATGCCCATTTTAGAACTGCCACGAGGAGGGAAACAGCCTCGTAACAGGTGCTGCCAAGCAACCATCATTATGAAGCATCAAATCTCATGAACACACGCTGCTTACGCCAAATTTAGCTATGACTGTGTTCTAGGAGCATTCTTGCAACAACAAGTGAAAGTTTTTGCACCCTAAAATAAACATTGTAGAATCATCCACACAACTGGAAGCTTTGGTGTTCTGGGAACATACATTTAATTTGTTTGCACCCTAAAATAAACATTGTAGAATCATCCACACAACTGGACAGTTTTTGTGTTTTGAGAAGATCTTTTTTCCCCACAATGTGATGCTCCAACAAAATGTTTTCTGGGGAACGTTCTTGTAACATCAGGTAAATGGGCCAGTTGAAAAGGGTCCATATCGTTTTTATATATATATTCTACAGAATACAGAACATTTCCAATGCATATTTTGAGTTTGTAGATAAGTACCATATCCTGACAAATTCTGATTCCAAAAGTGTCTTTTAGACATAGACTCAGTATTTCAAACATTAGGAACACCCCCCCCCCCTTTATTGCCCTCTATCAGTCTCAATTCGTCAGGGCATTGAAAGCGTTCCACAGGGATGCTGGCCCATGTTGACTCCAATGTTTCCCATAGTTGTGTAAAGTTGGCTGGATGTCCTTTGAGTGGTGGGACCATACTTGATACACACAGGAAAGTGTTAAGCAAAAAACAAGCTAGCAGCTTTACAGTTCATGACACAAACCGGTGCTTCTAGCACATATTGCTATGCCCCATTCAAAGGTACTTAAATATTTTTTCTTGCCTATTCACCCTCTGAATGGTACACATACACAATCCACGTCTCATCTACACTGGTTGAAGTGGATTTAGCAAGTGACATCAATAAGGGATCATAGCTAACACCTGGATTCACCTGATCAGTCTGTCATGGAAAGAGCAGGTGTTCTTAATGTTTTGTATACTCAATGTATATGATATTGGGATTGCTCCGAATTATCCACATTATTTTAGGTGATTGTTTTTTTTGCATCCTAAAATAAACATGCCCAAATAATAATTTCTAGTTGAATGAACATATGAGACAATTTGTGGAAACACATTTGAAGTTTTCTCATGTTGGAGCTATATACTTGGGCCAGCTAAACATTTTAAAATCAAGTAACACTTTGACCGAAGAGTTGAGTAAACAAAACAAAAAGACTGTGGAACCAGTTACTTAATAATATTCAGTTGAAATATATTTTTTTTACAGTGTGGGAGAATAGGCAGACAGACCCAGTGGGCTTTGGGAGACGAGAGGGGGGCTTCTTTTGTTGGTTGTATAGGTGCGCGTGTCTGTGTGTGTATGTATGTGTGTCTTTCTGCATGCATGCTCCGTCTCCTTTTCTGTGTGGCTTGTGGGGGCTTCCTCTGCCCGGCGCTTGCTGCAGATGCAGACTTTCGAAGCTGCAGGCTGGAGACAGGGGTTGACGGGCGGCTGAGCTGAGCAGCCCTGAGTACTGATTACTCGCTCCAATTGGTGGACAATTATTGCCCCATTTACAAGTAATAAATCAACAAGGAGGCAGAGAAAGGGAGGGAGGAGGGGAGAGAGGGCTGGGGGACACTGCAGTCTTACAGGGCCCATCAACTACGTGAACGTGTGCCTCGTGTCTCAACCGCTCCCTGCTCACAGTGAGCTCAAGGCCAACATAAAGGAAGAGAGAGCCGCTGGAAGAGAGGAGTGGAAAGGAAAAGTGTGTGTGCGTGTTCCTGTTGTTTCTGTGTGTGTGGCGGGATGGGTGGGGCAGCCTGTGGAAGGCTTTTAAGAGGTCAAATCAAATCAAATGTTATTGCAGTGTGTGTGCATGCGTGCATGTTTGTGTTTATGTACTGTATGTGTGTGTGTATCTGTCTGTGTGTGTCTCTGACCTCTGCTGGTGTCCCAGGTCTTGTAGCAGGGTGTCAGCCTGTCTGGGCCTTTCCCCGGCCTCCACATGGCCCAGGCTCTTCACCTCGCTGCGGACAAAGTACCAGAGCTCCCTCACACCGTTCTCTACCCTCCGCCTCAGCTCCTCCTGGGTGGGGCCTGGACCTGAGGGGTAGTGGGGTGGTGGGGATTGTGGAGGGAAGAAAGGAAGGAGGGAGGGAGCGAGGGGGGATAGAACAACTATTATGAACATAAAGCACAGGTGGAATTGTCATTGAACACATGGTAGCTTCAGGAACATACTGGATCGTCTGCTTTCTCAATCCCTGCCTCTCAACCTCCATCCCAAGGGGTTGCTTTGATCAGAGCATTATTAGCACATCTGTTTTGTCTGTACAGGATGGAACACCACACTGATACACATTTTACAGACACAATCTATTTTACAATAGTTATATTTTGTTTGTTTTTAGTCCTTCCTCTATTTCTGATGTCCATCCAGTTTGATTTCTATTTGTAACTGTGCTATTTCACAAAAGTTCTGAACCTATTTACATCCGACAGATCCCGTATGTTTTACATTGTTTATCTTGTTATTAGTCCCACCCTTCAGCTCCATTCAACCCCTCCCATCTATCTCTTTATTAACACCATCCATTTTGGATTTCTATTTGCCATATATTTTTCAACTGTGGTGTGATGCTTCACAAAGCTACTCAACCTTTCTATTCTCATAGCTTCTACAGATTGTCATTTTTTTTGTTGCAAAAATAATAATTATATTATTGATTTATCGACTATGGCTTTTCAAATCACCCAGTAGTGCTATCTGCAGCGTTAGTTCTAGGCAAATGTTGCAATTCTTCAGCCATTCCTGGACCTGTGACCAAAAACAAGCTACATACAGACAATACCAAAAAAAAAATGATCTAATGACTCTGCCTCCTCACAGCAAAATCTGCAGAGCTGGGAAGATTGTATCCCCCATATATATATTATCATTGCAATAATTTTGTATAGCAATTGAAAAGTGTTTCCGCATATGTTGCCACAGCAATCATATGGACACATATAGAATCAATGATGACGCAGATCGATCATAATAGGAAAAAAAAAAAGAATACTCAGTGAGTAGTAACATTTAACAGGACACTACAGTAAGAAACGAATGAGGACAATAATGCAATAGTGAGAAAGACACAGGTAGAGATGTTATTGCTCTGGTTGGTCGTTCCACTGGCTGTCCCTACGGGGTGGGGCAGGAAGCTACATATTTTGAGGCTGATATCGCACAAAGGGTTTTTTCTCACAGATATCGGATTTTCTCCTTTTGCTTCAAAATTGTTGTATTGCTCTCTCTCTCTCTCACACTAATTCTATTCCATTCCCACGTTTACCCAATCACCTAGCAACTACCCTATCCTCCTGACGCTCACTTTTTAGACACACACAGATGCAAGCTTTAAAAAAGCACACACACACACACACACACACACACACACACACACACACACACACACACACACACACACACACACACACACACACACACACACACACACACACACACACACACACACACACACACACATTTTTCCTGTCAGCTGAGTTCAGCTGCTAGCACAGCATTGGATTAGCCTGATCTATCTGACTTCATACCAACTGATCCTATAGGTACAGTTCCACCTGGTCACCCCTTCCTATCTGGGATTCTCCCACAGCTTTCCTCTTCTCTCCCCCGACATGTCCTTCCCAGGTCCTGCTGTTCTGCTCACCATCTCCGGTCAGTCTCTGGAAGCTGTGGATCTTCTGCTTGGCTCTGGTCAGCTGGTCCTCCAGCGAGCGTAGTCTCCCCACAGCCAGGGCCCCTCCCTCTTCTACTTTGCCCTCAGGTATCCTGCAACAAGAGACGAGGGTGAGAGAGAGCAATGGGTATGGGAGTGTGTGGATGTGCGTGTGTTTGTTTTTTCATCAACAGCTCTTATGCAGTGTGTGTGTGTGTGTGTGTGTGTGTGTGTGTGTGTGTGTGTGTGTGTGTGTGTGTGTGTGTGTGTGTGTGTGTGTGTGTGTGTGTGTGTGTGTGTGTGTGTGTGTGTGTGTGTGTGTGTGTGTGTGTGTGTGTGTGTGTGTGTGTGTAGCTCTTTGTGGCTGTCTTGATTCAATGTGAGCATGCATTAAAGAGTGTTCAATAGCACAGTATTTCAGTGAGCTTAGCAAATTTGCAGCTGAAAATCTTGCAAAGCTTAATTGCTAATTACAATTTAAATTACGTTCAGGCCGCCTTTCAGCCCATTTAAAATGTAGCCTACATTGCTGGCTTTTCACTAATGAGTATTTGTAAAGTATAATGCAGTGGTTTTCAACCGGGTTGCCGTGAAACCTTTCCAAATCGTATACATTTGTTGGAACACTCACTTATAAACGTGACCTGTTGAACGTACAGGGAATTCTGACTTGGGAGCACCAGTGATGCTCGGATAATAAATGCAATGGCACATGGTTACATCTGTATCGTTGTTTCAAGTCCAGTGAACTCAGGCTGTTGCCACAATTGTATTATATGAGGGGCGCGCATCATGAGCCATGTAATTTGTTTAATTTTACTTCACCTGTGAGAACCATTAGCATAGGCAAGTCTGATTAGAATTAGCTGTACCACATCCTAACACACAGGAACAAACGGAGCATGGAGCAGATAACCGCTTATCTGTAGTCCAAACCATTCAACAATTATTTTACTTTCTTAAAGGGGTACACACAAATGAATCATCATGAGTAAGGAACTAATAGTTCAAATCAAATGTAATCCATAAAACATGGATCAGATGAGATGGAGGTCACTACCATTAAATAAATGAATAGGGATATTTTAGATGAGCTGTAGAATTTTCAAGGTGTACCACAGTTCAATGCTACAATGCTGTATACAGTGTGCTATAATGTATCACTTGATGCCATTTCCTGAGCATCTCAATTACTTCATGAAAAGGTTGTCCTCTTTTTCATAGCACACAGAATACACATAGCCATGAACGTGCGCGCAAGTTCGCACACACACACACACACACACACACACACACACACACACACACACACACACACACACACACACACACACACACACACACACACACACACACACACACACACACACACACACACACACACACACACACACACAATATTCAATCATGATGGAAAATGAAAATGCCTTAACGCTATTTAAAACATTAATACCTATATGAAAATATTAATAGAAACAGCTCCAAGTGCGTCCAGACACATCCAGTCATTCGTGAACCGAGACAGAGGCTTTGCTAATGAGTCATCAGGCACGCAAACTCAATTTGCTCCCTGAGTGGGGAACATCAGAAGCTGTTAGGCAGAAGGAGGAGACTTTTATAGTAACATGGGACTATAACCTTATATCGTCATTATAAAACATGCACACACACATCAGAGAACTAAGCTAACAGCAGTGCGGGAGTAAAGAAACGAAGAAACGAAAAAAGAACTGATGAATAACCACTTGAAGTTCACATTTGGGCAGCAGTGGATAAGGGACAAGGTTAACCTTTCAAAAATCCCCTGTGATATTAGTTCATATTACTGTGAAATGGTCTTCCAACTCTCCCCGAGTCGCAGAAACTTGAAAAAGGGCTGTTTCACTTGCCTGAGTCTGACAAAGCTCTTATGAAGGAAGACCCATTGCGTGTGTTCTCCTCCTTCAAGGTCAGGGGTCAGCTCAGAAGTGTGCAACGTTCTAGATCGTTCAGTTAGAAGAAGTGTATTCATTACATTTCTACGGGTAACATTATGAATGTTTAACCTCACTGTAAGAAGACAATGAGGGGAACTCGCAGAGGCCTTACTGACCAGCTCACACGATCACAAGGGCTGGGAACTTGTTTAGGACGATGCAACTTGCAGAATATTCAGATATAAATTCATGTAGACTATGATATAACATTATTCTCTGACCTGTAGAATATGTCATCATTTCATTTAATGAGAAACTCTGATTACAGCTCTATATGTTACATTTCTATCTGCACCATTCTGAACGCTCTGCATTACCGAAAATACCCCATGAGGATCCTGGAATGAAGAGGCGAACTAGTTTGTAGTTCCACAGTGTAGCACCTCCGACGAGAGACACACATCCTTACAGCACTCACTCTATGTGATGCTAACAAAGGCTAACAAGCATAACATGTGTCTACTGCTAGCTCAGATGATAACGGAGAGACGTCAAATAGTAGACGCCTGCAGCCACAGACAACAGACGTAAACATGTAAACACGGAGACAAAGACACAACAGGAATGCAAACATAGCAACAACACCAAAGACCACCTACCACTGACAGAATACACATGAAATGAACAGAAAAAGTGCTCAAAGGATCCCTGACATGAATATGTGCTATACTTTTGTCCCTAAGGACAAACAGAGCTGAGGCTAGGCAGGGTAACTTGGAGGGTAAAATATGCAAAACGGCACAATCCAATCGTGCATTGTCTTCTATGCATGTTTTAAAGGCAATGTTCCTTACAATCGCTGAGACCACATTCGCGGTGAACACTATGTCCACTCAATCGGAAATGACTAATTCAATGTAAATTACGCTATAAACCGGATCTTCCGCGTTCTGATTGAATCTAGGCCTTCGTTTAATGAAACGGGAGAGAGATAGCGGACGGGAAAATTCCAACTAGGGAGGGGGAGGGAGGAATGAAGAACACTGTTCAGTCTGAGTGAAAGAAGGACAGGCTGAGAATGAGGGAGCAGGGAGCCCCGCGGCAACGGCCACTGAGGCGGAAAGCAGGTGAGATTCCGCACGCACAGCCCCCGTTCCCTCGGAAACGCTGCCCGCTGCCTCCTCATTGGCTCGCCTCCGCCTGGTAACCATGGAGTTAGGAGTCACATTAAGATTGGAGCTGGATACAGCAGTTTAAACGGGGGGGGGCGAATAATGTGTGGGAGGCATAATGGTACTGCATACATATTTCCGTATTCCATTCACCTCCTCTGTTCCGAGACTTCATAGGTGACCTTAGAGCTGACCTGGGCAGAGACATATATATGGATAGGAATGTAGAGCACTGCTAGAATCACACAGATGAAAGTGGGGCTATATAAATACAATTTACATCTGGAAAAGACGGGTGCTGTGTGGAGCCGTGGGAGGAGGCCATATATATATGTGTGAGTGTGAGTGTGAGAGTGAGAGAGAGTGAGAGAGAGAGTGTTAAAGGCTGTGTATTGGAGTCAAAATCCCAGCTGGTGCTTGATACCCTATTACTCCAAACCTCAAATTCACTAGAAGTGAAGTACGAGCTAATCCACGCCCACACGGCCAGACTCCAGCTCTCTCCAGCTCATCTCTCCCAATCAGGCCAGGCCTACACAGTTGTTGTGCCCACAGACAGCTCACACAATGGGCTAGTGTTGCTGTCAGAGCCCCTGCCTTCCCTGAGACGACCAGGTCAACAGGAGTTCAGTCTGGAGGCAGTGGCAGTGGTAGCAGGCAGTGTCTGCTCAGTGGAACCATACTGGGCTAATGACATTACCCAGTAAATGAGTCCTCTCACCAGAGTCACCACACAAGGAATACAGTCAATGGCACACAGGCAGCGCTCAAGTCATGAGATAAGATCTTACATACAGAGAGTCACAAAGATACACACACAAAATGAGGCCATAGATACACAATGGGGGACACACATAGACAAGCAGACACACACATGCACAAATACTAGCAAGGCTCAAGCCAAGCCCACCCGAGAAAACACATCTCTTTGCTCTCAGTTGGCTGTGTTTGAGAAGTGGATCATCTATTTGTCAACTAATTGCCACTTCACCGATTGCTTTCAAAATTGAACAAGAAAGAGTTGATGTTTGATTAGATCAGGGGCGTAAATTGGGTTTAGAAGTGGTCGGGGACATAATACAAAGTATTGGTCAAACGTTTGGACACCTACTCATTCAAGGGTTTTTCTGAATTTTTTAGTATTTTCTACATTGTATAATAATACATCAACACTATGAAATAACACAAATGGAATCATGCATTAACCAAAAAAAGTGTTAAACAAATCTAAATATATTTTATATTTGAGACTCTTCAAAGTAGCCACCCTTTGCCTTGATGACAGCTTTTCACACTCTTGGCGTTCTCTCAACCAGCTTCATAATGTCACCTGGAATGCATTTCAACAGGTGTGCCTTGTTAAAAGTTCATTTGTGGAATTTCTTTCCTTCTTAATGTGTTTGAGCAAATCAGTTGTGTTGTGACAAGGTAGAGGTGGTATACAGAAGATAGCCCTATTTGGTAAAAGACCAAGTCCATATTATGGCAAGAACAGCTCATATAAGCAAAGAGAAATGACAGTCCATCATTACTTTAAGACATGAAGGTCAGTCAATACAGAAAATGTCAAGAACTTTTGAAGTTTTATCAAGTGCAGTTGCAAAAACCATCAAGTGCTATGATGAAACTAGCTCTCATGATGACTGCCACAGGAAAGGAAGATCCAGAGTTACCTCTGAATAAGTTCATTAGAGTTAGCTGCACCTCAGATTGCGGGCCAAATAAACGCTTCACAGAGTTCAAGTAACAGACACATCTCAACATCAACTGTTCACAGGAGACTGTGTAAATCAGGCCTTCATGGTTGAATTTCTGCAAAGAAACCAATACTAAATGACACAATACGAAGAAGAAACACGAGCAATGGACATTAGACAGGTGGAAATCTGTCCTTTGGGATTTTTGGTTCCAACCGCTGTGTCTTTGTGAGACGCAGAGTAAGTGAGAGGAGGAGGTATGCAGGTGTGGCGGGTGCTTTGCTGGTGACACTGTCAGTGATTTATTTAGAATTCAAGGCATGTTTAACCAGGATGGTTTCCACAGAATTCTGCTGTGATACACCATCACATGTGGTTTGAGCTTAGTGGGACTATCATTTGTTTTTCAACAGGACAATGTCCCAAAACACACCTCCAGGCTGTGTAAGGGCTATTTGACCAAGATGGAGAGTGATGCACTGCTGCCCCATATGAACTGGCCTCCACAATCACCCAACCTCAACCCAACTGAGATGGTTGACCAACAGAAGGACAACCATCTCTGCAGCACTCCACCAATCAGACCTTTATGGTAGAGTTGCCAGACGGAAGCCACTCCTCAGTAAAAGGCACATGACAGTCCGCTTGGGGTTTGCCAAAAGGCACTGAATGCCAATTCTTATTTCTGGAGGAAATGTGGCCCCATGCTACAGTAAAGCATGGTGGTGTCATGCTGTGGGGAAGTTTTTCAGTGGCAGGGACTGGGAGACTAGTCAGGATCGAGGGAAAGATGAATGGAGAAAAGTACAGAGAGATCCTTGATGAAGACCTGCTCCAGAGCGCTCAGGACCTCAGACTAGGGCGAAGGTTCACCTTCTAACAGGATAACGACCCTAAGCAGACAGCCAAGACAATGCAGGAGTGGCTTCGGGGCAAGTCTCTGAATGTCCTTGAGTGGCCCAGCCAGAGCCCGGACTTGAACCCGATCGAACATCTCTGGAGAGACCTGAAAATAGCTGTGCAGTGACGCTCCCCATCTAACATGACAGAGCTTGAGAGGATCTAAATTCGCACAAAAATGTATCCTGTTTTAACTTGCACTTATGGGGTATTGCGTGTAGATTGATGAGGAAAAAAATACATTTTAATCAATTTTAGAATAAGGCTGTACTGTAACAAAAATTTGGAAAAGTGAAAGAGTCTGTATACTTTCCGAATGCACTGACTGTGGTATAAAAGTGTTTTACTCCATTATGCAGCTGTTACATTTATCAGAACTGTATTTTGGACCTTTATATACACTTTGACGACTGTTGCTACACACACACGCACGCAAACACGCACGCCTGCACATAAAGCACAGCTATAGATCTGTTGCATGGAGCATGGAGAACACAGAGTAATAGAGTAATATGTCTCTCAGTCTCAGTGGAGGCAGACAGTCAGACTGACAGACTCCAATAAGTCTACATCATTAGGAGGAGACCGTCTAATGGACAGATAATGGTCAATGGACACTGTAGAGAAAAACCAATAAACCATTCAGCTCTTTCTTATTGTGTCTGTGTGTGCTCTAGCCTTTTGGGTGCCCTAAGCAAGATTTGATTGGGAGGACCCCGCCTGTGGTAAAATGTTTTTGTGGCCACGCTATAGACGGTGTTTTAGTTGTAAAGTACAGTGGGGGGGGAGCAACCGCTTATGTCACTTATGCCTGCACCTGGCCCTGTGTGTGTGTGCCTGCTGTGTGTGCCTGCAACCGGACCTGTGTGTGTGCCTGCAAACGGCCCTGTGTGTGTGCCTGCAACCGGACCTGTGTGTGTGCCTGCAACCGGCCCTGTGTGTGTGCCTGCAACCGGCCCTGTGTGTGTGCCTGCAACCGGACCTGTGTGTGTGCCTGCAACCGGACCTGTGTGTGTGCCTGCAACCGGAACTGTGTGTGTGCCTGCAACCGGACCTGTTTGTGTGCCTGCAACCGGACCTGTGTGTGTGCTTGCAACCGGACCTGTGTGTGTGCCTGCAACCGGACCTGTGTGTGTGCCTGCAACCGGACCTGTGTGTGTGCCTGCAACCGGACCTGTTTGTAACGGATTTCCTCCTTCTTCTGAAGAGGTGTAGCAAGGATCGGACCAATACGCAGCGTGGTAAGTGTCCATGTTTTAATAGAAAAGACTGAACATGACACAAGTACAAAATAACAAAGTGAAATGGAAACAAAACAGTCCCGTGTGGCACAAACCGCTGACAAAGGAAACAATCACCCACAAAATACCCAAAGAATATGGCTGCCTAAATATGGTTCCCAATCAGAGACAACGATAAACACCTGCCTCTAATTGAGAACCAATCTAGGCAACCATAGACTTACATAAACACCTAGATGGAAACAACCCCATAAATCTACAAAAACCCCTAGACAGTACAAACACCCTAGATGAAACAAAAACACACATATCACCCATGTCACACCCTGACCTAACCAAAATAATAAAGAAAACAAAGAATACTAAGGTCAGGGTGTGACACTGTTTGTGTGCTTGAGCATGAAGACTGTACATCTCTCTCCATTCCATTTCGTCCATGTCAGTCCCTCCACTCTCTTTCCCTCCTGTCCATGTTATCATAGCGACCTGCACTCAGTGGCGTATTTCAGTTTCTTGCTATTTTACAAATTTTGCCATGAGGCCTGGAGAAAATGATGCTGTTTAAGAGCTAATTTCCTGCTATAATAAATAAAATCATGGCTTATAACGTGGGCCCCTTGCCTTGCGGGGGCTGCTGGGGTGTGTGCTACAACAATGCCTGCACTGCTCTCCTCTCTCTTTAACAATCCTCTTCTTCCACCCATCCCTAAATATCTGCATGGTGCAGACCTCACCTCATCCATCATCCCTCCCTTTCACCATCCGCATGCCTGGGGATCGATCAGGCCCTCATCGCTCTGGCCACCTGTTTTTTTTACACACGCACACACGCGCACACACATTCTCTCTCTCGTTCTCTCTCGCCATATCGCTTGCGCGTGTAATCATCTCTGTGTGAGACACACCAGGTGATTGACAGCTGTGGAGAGGGCGGCACCAGAGGCAGATCGCCACACCGACCCTGTGTTCACCCCTCATTAGTGCTGCTGGGTGATTGGTGGGTGGGCTATTGGCCTGTCTCTCAAATCAGTGAGGGAGAGGCTGAGTGGGAGTTAATGTAGTGGAGGTGTGAGATACTGAGTTAATGGCTGCACCTCAGGGTGACTACATTGCAATACATGCTCACATGTCGTGTGCCACGTCATCAACTCCACAGTCCGACACCAGATATCTATATCATGGGATGGGTTAGCTGATATATTAAACACAACAAGTTCAACACCTATCCAGGCATTCTCGTCAACCTGAAACTCGTCACAGCCATAATTCACTCAGTCAGTCAGTGAGTTGGTGACATACGCTGAGTGTACAAAACATTAACAACACTTGCTCTTTCCATGACATAGCATTCACCTGGATTCACCTGGTCAGTCTATGATCCCTTAATGATGCCAAATGTTAAATCCACTGTGGTGGAAATTCTTACATGGGGACACTCGAAGTCAATCTTAAATGAATCATTGTCTATTTGTCAGCATGTTGGAAAGGTTCCAACTATCTCAATGCACCATAGTTCACACGTTAATCAGAAGCTCTGCCGTGCCAGTCCCAGCAGTTTGTCTTATATACGGCTATACACAGACAAGTTATATTTGCATGATTTAGCATAATTAATTCATCATTACGCTTTTGTTTCATTCATGTGACTGACCAATATCTCACGAGGCTCCTTCTCTCTAAGCTGAGATACTTGATACTGAGATATCTTTAGTTCGTTCTCAAAACAAGGTCTGGGCGTACTGCCAAATTGCAGCTACTGATAGTGAGGATTTGTAAAGTGAGTCGCTTGAATGAACACAGAAATTGGTTTATAGAACAGCACATGAATAGAACACGGCAATGAGTTATAAGAAAAGCACAAACATTCAAATGATATTACACTACTTCAATCAGTGTAGATGAAGGGGTTAAAGAATTCTTTTTAAGCCTTGAGACATGTTTTGTGTATGTTGTGTGCCTCTCAGAGGGTGAAGGAGAAAGACAACAAATGTAAGTGCCTTTGAACAGGGTATGGTGGTAGGTGCCAGGCGCACCGGTTTGTGTGTGTCAAGAACTGGAACGCTGCTGGGTTTTTCACGCCAGTGTGTATCAAGAATGGTCCACCACCCAAAGGACATCCAGCCATCTTGACACACCTGTGGGAAGCATTGGAGTCAACATGGGCCAGCATCCCATGTAGAGTCCATGCCCTGACAAACTGAGGCTGTTCTGAGGAAAAAAACGCAATATTAGGAAGGTGTTCTTAATGTTTTGTACAGTCAGTGTATATTGTAAGTTAGTCAAACAGTGAGTCAGTGAGTATATCAGTTTGTGACAACTAGGTGGTAAGAGCCACATCACTCAGGCCGGCTGTCACAAACACGCACACACACACACACACAAAGACCCTGGTCCATGTCTGTGCCAGCAGTTAGGTGGTGGAGAAGGGCAGGGTCTCTCTTATTACGCAGATAAGACACATCTCCGCAGCGGTCTCCGGGCTTGCGCCTGCTTCAGTTCAGACTCACCGCTACACACACATACATACCCATCTACCCAGCCTCATAGCTCTGGCATGTCATATCTGATAATTAGCTATATAGATTAGTGGGACTTTAGCAAGACAGCAAGACATTACCTTTATGACGCTGGGTGGTAACACTGGTCCTGACCTGCTCTAACAGAGTAGACTGACTGGTTGCAGAACGCTGGCTCTATCTGCTCAATAACAACAAACACAAGGAAGGCACTGTCTCTGACTGAGACCCATCTGGACAGTGCCTGTTTGAAGGCTGGACTTGTTTTGGTGCCATGAATCCTACCTTTGCTTTCAAGCCAATCCTGAATAATTACAAGAGCAAGGGATTTAATCGGAGACCAGCTGTCTGAAGTGTGTGTGCTTCAAAGCAATTGAGGATATCACAGGAGGGAACTGAATGCTGCACCTACAGCTGGACTTATGACTAATGCAGGCCCTCACACACACACACACACACACACACACACACACACACACACACACACACACACACACACACACACACACACACACACACACACACACACACACACACACACACACACACACACACACACACACACACACACACACACACAAACGCGCACAAACCAGACACAGACCCCCCTCTACACACACATCCCCATCCCACACACACCCCCCCCCTCCGGGTAGTTACCTGAGGGACTCTGCCATGCGTCTCAGGTCCTCGTTCTGCTGCTTGAGGCGCTCCAGTTTGGCCAGGATCTTAGAAAGCTCGCGGCTGGACCTCTCAGGGTGTTCGCTGTCTCTCACCAGATGGCCCCCGATGTAGAAGAGCAGCGTGCCCCACGCCAGCAACACCAGGGTGATCCAGCGCCACGAGCCCGCCCAGGGCCGCATCGTAGTTCAGCCTGGCCACCCACACACACCGTCGCGCCCCGTCACAATACCCACCAGGGCATCGTCTCTGGCACCGCAGGGCAGGGGGAGAGAGGTAGTAAGAGAGACGAGGGGTTTTGTAGAAGGCGTGAAAGGGGATACAATTGGGTGTTTCTTTGGTGAGTATTCCGACCAGTCCCCTCTTCTTGTGCTAGAGCATGTTTTTCTCCTCAGAGGGTTCACTGACTGACTAAGGCTCCTGGCTGTTGTTCCTGTCCTGTCCTGCAGGGGTCTCCACCTCCTGTTTTTTCGTGCTCCTTGGTGACTGTGTGTTTATCGTTACACTCCTTGCCCCTTGCTGGTTGCACCTGGTTTGTTTTCGTCACCTTTTCCTCCGGTCCTGATTACTTCATGTGTTTGGCCTGGCTCCTATGGGGACAGAAAGAGAAAGAGAGGTTGTCAGACGGACAGAAAGACGAAGGGACGGACGGATGGGCGGACGAAGGGACAGACGCTCAGACACACACCCAAACTCCCACACATAGACACACAGAGAGAGATGGTCAAACATACAGACAGACAGAGAGACATATGCCTGGGAGAAGAGCTGAGCATCAGACATGCCGCAGACAGTCCCAGAGAAGCACAGACACAGCTCAAAGGAACAAGGTTTGCTGGGTGTAACAGGCTCAGCAGCCCAGGCTCAGCAGCAGCCCCTCAGGATTGATCAGCATGACACCGCAATTTACATTTCCAGCGTGATGAGAAACACAATGCACTGTGATGAGGAGGCAGAGAGACAGGGATGTTTTGTTTACTCACTCTCTCTCTCTCTGCCTTTCTCTCTCCCAGTCTCTCTCTCATTCTTTCTTTCTCTCTCTCCACCTCTCCTCTCACTTTTAGGCATGGCTAAGCCTAATGGCTAATGACTTCCCATGGTGATGGCTAAATCCCCGGCCGTTCCCTTGGTTTTCCCCTGTACACTCCCGCTGCCATCGCCATTGTCTTTGTGACGATGTGCGAACACTGTCAAGGTGATGTGACGAGCCCAATGGAGCATGTGGAAAAAAAATCCCTGTATCATCACTTCACCTCCCCCACATCACCGAGAGAGAGAGAGAGAGAGAGAGAGAGAGAGAGAGAGAGAGAGAGAGAGAGAGAGAGAGAGAGAGAGAGAGAGAGAGAGAGAGAGAGAGAGAGAGAGAGAGAGAGAGAGAGGACGGACGGACGGACGGACGGACGGATGGACGTGCGTTGCCGGGTTTATGACAATACACCACTTTTCTATCAGCTCCAAAACCCAACAAAGCACTGGACCTACAGATGCTGTGTATGGACCGTGCTTTGAGACATGACAGGGAATGTGTGCGTGCCTATTTGGATGTGTGGTCTCACTAGGATGTGTGTGTGATCATTATCACCTGTGACTAGCGTGGTAACACATAAGTAGGTTAGCTGCACTGCCAGTGTACGTCAGCATGTGAATTATGGAGCATGCTGCGTAGTTGGTATGTAGGACATAAGTGGTGCCATGTAGGCCCTTCATGTTTCACTGACAACACTCCTGAACACAACTGCGGTCATTCACACACAGGGAGAATCTCAATTGCATACTCCTCGCATCCTCTCTCCTTGTCTACTTCTCAAAACACATTGGAGGCGAAGGTCAAAAGGGAAGGACCTCTGGCTTTCTCATCCAATGGGTTTTGAGAAGTAGGCGAGCATAGAGGAGAGACGACGCAAGGAGAACGCAATTGAGATCTTCCCACACACAACAAGTCGTAATGGCCGACCAGTCCTTCTGGCCAGCTATTGAGAGACAGTTTCAACTGTTCTGCCTTACTATTATTCAACCATGCTGGTCATTTATGAACATTTGAACATCTTGGCCACGTTCTGTTATAATCTCCACCCGGCACAGCCGGAAGAGGACTGGCCACCCCACATATGCTCTCTCTAATTCTCTCTTTCTTTCTCTCTCTCGGAGGACCTGAGCCCTAGGACCGTGCCCCAGGACTACCTGACATGATGGCTCCTTGCTGTCCCCAGTCCACCTGACTGTGCTGCTGCTCCAGTTTCAACTGTTCTGCCTTATTATTATTTGACCATGCTGGTCATTTATGAACATTTGAACATCTTGGTCATGTTCTGTTATAATCTCTACCCGGCACAGCCAGAAGAGGACTGGCCACCCCACATAGCCCGGTTCCTCTCTAGGTTTCTTCCTAGGTTTTGGCCTTTCTAGGGAGTTTTTCCTAGCCACCGTGCTTTTACACCTGCATTGTTTGCTGTTTGGGGTTTTAGGCTGGGTTTCTGTACAGCACTTTGAGATATCAGCTGACGTACGAAGGGCTATATAAATAAATTTGATTTGATTTGATTTGAAAATGATATCGTGCCACTGTGCTCCGTGGCGGCTCTGCACTGTTGTTGTGACTAACACGAGCTGACATGAGGACAGGTTGACGTACTGTATGCAGGGCTAGGATAATGCTGAGCTGTGTTTTTATTATGGGAAATAAGCAGTGCGAAGATTAGCTGCTGCCAGCTAATGCATTTGCTTGGTGGAGGGGGACTGTGAATCACTCGTCATCATGTTATAGGGAGACAGGTTGTCTGGCTGGAGTAGGAATGAAGATTGTGTTAAGTGGGCTTGGACCGGGTCAGGGTGAGCACCACAGTAGCACTGGTCCCTGATTTGTTTGGCTGTATGGCCATGTCATATATGCTCTTTGACATACAGTCCAAACAGATCTGGAACCAGGATAGTATTTCTCCTGACACAGCCTTTAAAAAGATCTGTTGGTGCTTTGGCAAGACATTAATCTCCCGTGGGCAGATTTTGCTTGTAGAAGAATCTGCTGGGACTGATTGGGATGCGTGAGATAACGAGCAGCATTAGTTCCGTTTTTGGCCGTATCAGGATTGGGGCGAAGGCGGTGCTTCAACTCCTATGCCTCGAATGCTTAGCGCTGTGCCCACACAGATTAGAAAGGGAGGGTGGGAGGGTGTAGAACTCTCAATTTCTAACATGTATGAACACAGATGTTAATCATGCAGCTGATCAAATTATGTGAGATTTTACTTCTGGGTTAGCAGAGATTAGCAAAACAATGACTATGGCCCCTTGCTACCCCAGACAATAAAACAATCAATAGAGAGAGAACACACTACCCTCAGTGCCAGAGTTCGCCATAGCACAGACCAATATTTGCTATTTTCTGATATTTCTCTAAAACACATACAAAATAAGCAGGGGAAGCTTGTGGCACACTCTGTATCAGTAGGTTACAATGACTTTAGTACAATAGAATAGTTGGAAACTATAAGTGAAACTGAAATGGAAAGCTGCCTTTTATGCTGTCTGATTCAATGGTTCAACACAGACATTGTTGTTGTGAATATGAGATGACATAGGAGAGGTGACACTTCAGACGCTTGCGTTTCACAGGAATGAAAATGTGAGATCCACACATCAACCCTGAGATTCCCGTATAGGTTTAGGCTAAGTGATACCTTATGGAATGTGGGAGAAAATCACAACCTATGCCATTAAATCTATTTTGTTCAAATGGTGAATAATATGTATTCTCATTCCCTTCTACAGTAGAAGTAGTTTGTAAGTCGCTCTGGATAAGAGCGTCTACTAAATGACTTAAATGTAAAATGTAAATGTAGTTTAGAGCCACGAGAGGATCGGTGGGTCCCCCACGGGACAGTTGCGTTAACATAGGCTAATGCGAGTAGCATGAGGTTGTTAGTAACAAGAACATTTCCCAGGACATAGACATATCCGATATTGACAGAAAGCAACAATTCTTGTTAATCTAACTGCGCTGTTCAATTTACAGTAGCTATTACAGTGAAAGAATACCATGCTATTGTTTGAGGAGAGTGCACAGCTATGAACTTGAAAAGTTATTAATAAACCAATTAGGCACATTTGGGCAGTCTTGATACAACATTTTCAACAGAAATACAATGGTTCATTGGATCAGTCTAAAACGTTGCACATGCACTGATGCCATCTTGTGTTCCAGAATCTAAATTGCACCTGGGCTGGAGTACTACATTATGACCTTTCTCTTGCATTTCAAAGATGATGGTACAAAACAAATAAAAATAAAATAATTTTACCTGATCTAATGGTTCATATTCTCCTACATTCATTTCACATTTCCACAAACTTCAAAGTGTTTCCTTTCAAATGGTATCAAGAATATGCATATCCTTGCTTCAGGACCTGAGATACAGGCAGTTAGATTAGGGTAGGTCATTTTAGGCGATGCAGATCCTTAAGAGTTAATCTGTTGTGCTATTTAGAAACAAACACATGACTGGCTCAACTGTTCTGGAGAACTGTTGTGGGTATTTCTCAATATGCATACTACCATGCTCCGAGGCCTCTAATTGAAGCAAGGGAGGGTTGGAGCATGGAATGCTTTTCCAACAGTCTTGAAGGAGTTCTCACATATGCTGAGCACTGCTTTTCCTTCACTCTGCGGTTCAACTCATCCCAAACCATCTCAATTGGGTTGTGGTCAGGTGATTGTGAAGGCCAGGTCATCTGATGCAGCACTCTGTCACTCTCCATCTTGGTCAAATAGCCCGTACACATCCTGGAGGTGTGTTTTGGTTCATTGTCCTGTTGAAAACAAATGATAGTCCCTCTAAGTGCAAACCAGATGGAATGGCATATCGCTGAAGAATGCTATGATAGCCATGCTGGTTAAGCATGCCTTGAATTCTAAATAAATCACTAACAGTGTCACCAGCAAAGCACCTCCACACCATCACACCTCCTCCTACATGCTTCACAGTGAGAACCACACATGCAGAGATCATCTGTTCACCGATTCTGCGTCTCACAAAGACACGGCGGTTGGAATGAAAAATCTCAAATTTGGACACATCAGACATCCAGCAGTCTAATGCCAATTCCTCGAGTCTATTCTTCTAATTTGTTTCCTTTAGTAGAGGTTTCTTTGCAGCAATTCGACCATGAAGGCCTGATTCACACAGTCTCCTCTAAACAGGTAATGTCTGTTACTTGAACTCTGTGAAGCATTTATTTGGGGCTGTAATTTGAGGTGCAGTTAATTGCCAATTTCTGAGGCTGGTAACTCTAATGAACTTATCCTCTGCAGACGAAGTAACCATGGGTCTTCCTTTCCTGTGGCGGTCTCATGAGAGCGAGATTCATCATAGTGCTGGATAGTTTTTGCGACTGCACATGAAGAAACTTTAAAAGTTCTTTACATTTTCTGGATTGACTGACCTTAATGATGGACTGTCATTTCTCTTTGCTTATTTGAGCTTTTGTATACCAACCTTACCTTGTCACAACACAACTGATTGTCTCAAATTCATTAAGAATGAATGAATTAATGCATTTCACAAATTAATGTTTAACAAGGCACACCTGTTAATTGAAATGCATTCCAGGTGAACACCTCATGAAGCTGGTTGAGAGAATGCCAAAAGTGTGCAGAGCTGTCATCAAGGCAAAGGGTGGCTACTGAAGAATTTCAAATCTAAAATATATTTGGATTTGTTTAATATTGTGTATATATATATATATATATATATATATATATATATATATATATATATATATATATATATATATATATATATATATATATATATATATATATACTGTACACTGTATATATATACATTTTTGTCATTTAGCAGACTTGTCTTATCCAGAGCGACTTCTTAAGACATCTTAAGATAGCTGCAGTCCCGTAAGGTGGCGATTAGTTTTTCACACAGTAGCATTAGGTGTTGCATAACTTTGTTAATGAAATCAATTAAATAAGTATGTCATTGTCGTGTCCTTTGTTCAATGAGGTTCCCTTTATCTAACATTAGGTTATGTTAAAGATCTGAAAACATTCAGTATCAAAAATATGCAAAAGTAGAGAAAATGTGATAGGGAGCACATGCTTTTTCACAGCACTGTAAGACGACAAACACATATCACAGGAACAGTAAGTCCACTTTTCCTGAATAAAGCAGCTATTAGCAAACTCAGAGCTAGAGGAAGGGGGGTGGTTGAGGAGAGGAGGGGGATTATTTAAGAGGTAGGGTTTCAGCTGCTTACGGGAAAATGGGCAGGGACTGAGCTTGGACTGGGCTGAGCGGGAGCTGTCCTCAAGAGACAAGAGGTGACAGAACGGAGTGCTCGGGTTGGGGTGTAGGGGGATTTGAGGATAGCCTGAAGGTAGGGAGGGGGCAGTTCCTCTTGCTGCTCCGTAGCCAAGCACCAGGGATGCGAGTGGATGCGAGTTTTGACTGGAAGCCAGTGGAATGTATGAAGGAGCGGGGTGACATGGAGAACTTGGGAAGGTTGAAAACCAGGGGGGCTGCAGCATTCAGGGGTTTGATGGCACAAGCGGGGAGCCCAGCTGATAGCGAGATGCAGAAGTCAAAAAATGATAATGTCAGGTCTAAACCAGGAAATCGAAAATCCTGCCTCAGCACCAGAGTCATTTGAAGTGGAAGGACCACGAGGTCCTGCTGACAGCGGTGACATTTTCAGACAAGTTAGTCATTTAGTGGTTGTTTCTGACCACAATTTCCCCCTCTCCTCTTCCCCTCAAAAAAAGAGCAACCTGATGTAAAGTGAAGTGCCAGCCACTCCAGCCTAAATTAAATATGTGACGACTCTTTTTTTAAACATTTGCACTAGAGGGAATATGGGTGAATAGAAGAGAATAATAGATGCGTAGCGCTATTCGTAAGCGGGTAGACTCAAGCCACCTCCATCTCGCCAAACTTCTTACCGACTAGGCTTGGGCGGAATACCGTAAATACCGTATATTGGGGTATATAGAAATGAAAACTAGTAATTTGATCTTTTTCAATACATTTTAATATTTGTGGCTACTTTTTAAGTAAATACCTGAGGTCACCTTGTGCAATACATTTGGAGATAACGCAGATTGCATGATTCATTTCACCTGTCACATTATCTTACATTGTGAAGCTTGCTGTGGTTCCCCAGAAAAGTTGAGCCAGTCATGTGTTTGTTTGTAAATAGCACAACGGGAGAAAGCTGGAGCGGATGAGTCCAAATGTGTATTGACTGGGGTCGCGTAATATATTGAAAACCCAACAGTGTCTTTTCTTGCTTCAGTAGAGGGATCAGGGACGTGCAATTATAGTTTTCCACAGTAGATACATTAGTGCAACACATTCGGCAAAAAATGGCTTGATTTTCATCAGATGACAACGGAAGTGCAACGCTACTTGGCTAGCAGCCAAACAATTAAAGGAGTTTACAATGAAAAATCAAGGTCTTTTTTTGCAAAAAAAAAATCCTTGACCATTCAATTTCTTATGTTTATCATATAAAGAATGTAGCTTAAAGTTAATCTTGCAATAACTTAAAAGCATGCAGCTACATTGTGAGAAGTAGCCTACAGGAGAAAAGTATCTGCACATCAGTCAGAGCACTGTCTACTGGTATAACGCCCGTTGGTGAATTCTCATCCCGAGAAGTGCAACTGAAGCACAAAATGAGTCTGATGCCGAGCAAAAATTACAATATGAAGCATTTTAGAACACAGCAAGATATTTCTTAGGCGTTCTATCTCATTTTCCTCCCTGAAAAATGGAAAATTATGCGTTAAAGCAACCCCTAAGTTTAAGTTACTAGTTAACGAGGCACCACATTCATTTGTAAACGTCCAAACTCATGAAAAATTACATTCGGTAGGTCCTAACTATACTGAACAAAAATATAAACGAGACATGTAACAGTTTCGAAGATTTTACTAAGTTACAGTTCATATAATGAAATCAGTCAACTGAAAAACATGAATTAGGCCCGAATCTATGGATTTCACATGACTGGAAATACAGACATGCACCTGTTGGTCACAGACACCTTAAAAAAAAGGTAGGGGCATGGATCAGAAAACGAGTCAGTATCTGGTGTGACCACCATTTGCCTCGTGCAGTGCGACATCTCCTTCACATTGCGTTGATCAGGCTGTTGATTGTGGCCTGTGGAATGTTGTCCCATTCCCCTTCAATAGCTGTGGAAGTTGCTGGATATTGGCGGGAACTGAAACATGCTGTCATAAACGTCAATACAGAGCATCCCAAACATGCTCAATGGGTGACATGTCTGGTGAGTATACAGGCCATGGAAGAACTGGAACATTTTCAGTTGTGACATGGGGCTGCGCATTATCATGCTGAAACATGAGGTGGTGGTGACGGATGAATGGCATGACAATGGGCCTCAGGATCTCGTCACGTTATCACTGTTCATTAAAATTGCCATTAATAAAATGCAACTGTGTTCGTTGTCCGTAGATTATGCCTGCCCATACCTTAACCGCACTGCTACCATGGGGCACTCTGTTCACCAAGTTGACATCATCAATCCGCTCGCCCACACAATGCCATACACGTGGTTTGCGGTTGTGAGGCCAGTGGGACATACTGCCAAATTATCTAAATCGACATTGGAGGCGGCAAATGGTAGAGAAATTAACATTCAATTCTCTGGCAACAGCTCTAGTGGACATTCCTGCTTCAGCATGCCAATTGCACACTCCCTCAGAACTTGAGACATCTGTAGTATTGTCTTGTGTGACAAAACTGCACATTTTAGAGTGGCCTTTTATTTTCCCCAGCACAAGGTGCACCTGTGTAATGATCATGCTGTTTTATCAGATTATTGATATGCCACACCTGTCAGGTGGATCGATTATCTTGGAAAAGGAGAAATGGTCACTAACAGAGGTGTAAACAATTTTGTGGAAAGAATTGGAGAGAAATAAGATTTATGTGCATATAGAACATTTCTGGGATCTTTTATTTCAGCTCATAAAACATGGGACCAACACTATGTATAACTTTATTAGCTGGATTGCCTATCCTTGCAATTAATTTATGTCTGTTTGTGCTCGTCTGCATATTTAGCTAGCAGCCTCCGTGGAATTTCACTCTTACTTGTGCTTATTTTGTTAGCATTCTGATAACAGACACCCAACGCCCCCTTATGTACTAAGCTAGTAATACCATAAATCACGGGATGAGAGAAAGACGGCATGATGATATGAAAATCTGGATACTGCCCAACCTTATACTGACGCCTCGCGCCTAACTCTCAGTACAGCCAGGACTGGGAGATGTCGTCATGATGCTATCACACATAAACACATGCATGCATGCAAACACACAAGCATGCACGCACACACACAACCATGCGCACACACACACACACACACACACACACACACACACACACACACACACACACACACACACACACACACACACACACACACACACACACACACACACACACACACACACACACACACACACACACACACACACACACACACACACACACCAGTACAGGACCTTTATTAAATTCTTATTTTAAATGTATGCAGTTCTGTTCTTCAGCTGTTATTGTCTATTAATAGTCTGTATTATGTCATGTTTTATGTGAATCACAAGAAGAGTAGCTGCTGATTTTGAAGACACTAATAGAGATCCTAATGAAATAACAAAATAACAAATAACACACACGAACACAGACTGTGTATAAGACCAACCAGGGTTAGCAGAATGTAGAGCTAGAAGAGCTAGACGTGAAGCACTAGGAAAGGTCATCTATCTTTCACAATGCCATATTGAACCCAATCTATTGAATAAAGCATGAAGCAGTAGAATACGTTTCTTACACATCTTGTGGGGTTCAGACATGTGAAAGACAGTAATGGAATTCGGTTTGTACAGTGTGTGTACTCTGTGTATGTGGTTACATGAGCTTGTGCATATTAGCGTGCTCCTGGTATTACCTCTAGGTAGCTCGGGACGACAGGTGCACCCACGTGCTAAGAACAAGATGGAGGGGGTGATGGGTACACTGGCTGACTACTGGAATACAGTTATGTAAAGCGGAACAAGACACACACCTGGGGTTGAATACAGCAAATAGGAGCAGCAAAAAAACAGGTTTGCAGACGTCTCAGTAAGGATGCTACATGACTCATCATTAGGAGTAGACTACAGCCGTCTCAGTTAGGATGCTACATGACTTATCATTAGGAGTAGACTACAGCCATCTCAGTTAGGATGCTACATGACTCATCATTAGGAGTAGACTACAGCCATCTCAGTTAGGATGCTACATGACTCATCATTAGGAATAGACTACAGCCGTCTCAGTTAGGATGCTACATGACTCATCAATAGGAGTAGACTACAGCCGTCTCAGTTAGGATGCTACATGACTCATCAATAGGAGTAGACTACAGCCATCTCAGTTAGGATTCTACTTGATTCATCATTAGGAGTAGACTACAGCCGTCTCAGTAAGGATGCTACATTTGACATAGTTTTTGGCAAAAGTGCAGAACCGGCTGCTTTTTGGTGCTAAACAGCGGTGTGTGTCTTGGTGTTTGTGTGTGTGTGTGTGTGCATGCCTATGCGTCTGCATGTGTCTCGGTGATGTGTGTGTTTAGGAGTCACCGGGGCTGGGTAGGGCTGGGTAGGGCTGTGTTGGGCATGGGTGGCTGCACAGACAGAAGCCGGCTGCATATTTCATGAGCTGCTGTTTGCTTGACAACATTTCCAGGCTGACTGCACAGGAGTCCATTAACTTAAATGGCACAGAGCGCACCGAGAGATCTCCATATGGAAACCAGAGAGGGATAGACAGACGGAGGGATTGAAGGAAAGAGGTGAGAGAAAAGGATGGAGGAGTGAAGGAGGGAGATAGAGAGAAAGAGAAAAATGAAGAGATTGAGAGACCATAGAGACAGTAACTGATGCTGTTAGATTTACCAGTAGGAGGCTCTTGAGGTAATGACATAATGCCATTACAGTGTCATTATGGGTAGTGTAGTCGTTTAGGGCCCTGCTTTTTGTTGCGGAAATGGATGCACTGTGCTTTACACCGGTATTTCAGCATTATCCACTATTGTTACTACAAGTAGAAAATCCTCAAAAACGTTCTGTAATTGACACAAGAGGTCTCCAATCAATCAATCCGTGTCTCGTTGTGTGTGTTGGACGACGGGATCGCCTGAGCCAAGAGGAGTTGTAGCTCTGTGAATTTGAGCCGCACAAAACCTGTAGATCAGTAATTCCAGCTAGGTCACCCATGATACAAGTCAGTATTCGATGTCCTTCCATGTCTAAGGACATTGGGAGATGACATGCCAACTGTCCCCTATGGGCAACAGTGAGGACTTTTACCTTCAAATAGGTTTCAGTTTTGCTAGGGTAGGGTTTCACAAACTCGGTTTTTGGGACCCCAAGGTTTGCATGCCCCCCCAGCACAGCTGACTCAAATAACCAACTAATCATCAACCTCTGAATCAGCTGTGTAGTGTTTAGGCAAAAACCAAAATGTACACCCCTTAGGGCATTTTGGATGGGCCTTTGATTCTAAGGGCTGCAAGTTCAAATCCAGTGATAGAATTGTAACGGCGTTCGTTCGTCGAAAGAGAGTCGGACCGAAATGCAGCGTGGTTGTTACTCATGTTCTTTAATGAATGAATCGCGATACATTAAATAACTTATACAAATACAAAACAACAAATGGAACGTGAAAACCTAATTACAGCCTATCTGGTGAACACTACACAGAGACAGGAACAATCACCCACGAAATACACAGTGAAACCCCGGCTACCTAAATACGGTACCCAATCAGAGACAACGAGAATCACTTGACTCTGATTGAGAACCGCCTCAGGCAGCCAAGCCTATATCAACCACAATCCCAATGCCTACAAAAACCCCAATAAGACAACACAATAAACCCATGTCACACCCTGGCCTGAACAAACAATAACGAAAACACAAAATACAATGACCAAGGCGTGACAAGAATGGTGTTTTTGAGATTTTAGTTTTAAAGCCTATCCCAAACCTTTAAACTTACCTTAATCATTCAGAGTGTATGCCTAACATTAAGATTTTAGAGCTGATGCCTAAACTTAACCCTAACATAAAACATATTTTGTTCATGCCTAAATGTAAACTTAAATTAAACTTTAAAAAAACAACTTCGAAATTTGACATTTGAGAAACATGGAGGAATGTCTAATTCTGACGAGACCGTGAGAGCTAGTTGGGAATTCTACACCTCACTTTGCTTAGTTACCCAAGCTAATGCCTAGGCTTTAGCTCAGCGGGTTAACATAGTGTGAGAGTGAGTTTGCGTGTGTGTGTATGTGAGCGGGTGTCCGTGTGCATGTGTGTGTGTGTGTGTGTGTGTGTGTGTGTGTGTGTGTGTGTGTGTGTGTGTGTGTGTGTGTGTGTGTGTGTGTGTGTGTGTGTGTGTGTGTGTGTGTGTCGTAACTTGAGTTACTCCTGGAGCGCCATGTAGGCACTGTTTCCCCTCATTACAACTTTGGGATGAACTTTGGAGGAAGCGGTAGCAGTCCCAAGTGCACATGACACACACACACACACACACACACACACACACACACACACACACACACACACACACACACACACACACACACACACACACACACACACACACACACACACACACACACACACACACACACACACACACACACACACACACACACACACACACAATGCAGCTAGGCCCGGTACTCGGTATCAGAGCTAAGCACACTGCCTCTCCCTCAAGGTTATCTCGGCTGAGAATTTGCTGACAGGGTCCAGACAGACACACACACAAACACACACATACACACAATATACAAACAGTTGGACAAACACACACACTCTTCCAAGCCCAGAGGTAAAAGAGCAGAGAAAGAGAGAGAGAGAGAGGGAAGAGGGAGTTTGTTTGTGCGGACTGTTATACAAACAAGTCTTTAATTTGGATGAAGGGACACATGATTAGCAGTAAAACGCTCCCATCATTCCCCTGTTTCATGACTTTTTATGTCCAAATAAAAACGTACGGGGGCGGTAGGCTCGGTACTGGCCCCACCAATACCGAGGCCAATATGCCAGGCCAAACTGCCTCCCTGACGAGTGAAGGTGGATCTGAGGGGCTCAGACGTGGTCAAGGACATGCTTGTCAAACCACACAGCCAGGGATAGCCAGAGAAAGGCTGGTTCAAGGTAACACTCTGAGAAGGGAGTGGGGAGTGAACAGCAACCTGTTGATAGTTCTCCAAATTCGTACATGCCCGTTTCAGACATAGAACCTTGACTGTAATTGCTTTTGAAAAACAGTATTAAAAAACTCAGTCTACTTCTCCTGCCTGAATTAGCCGCAGCTCAGCTTCCGACACACACACACACACACACACACACACACACACACACACACACACACACACACACACACACACACACACACACACACACACACACACACACACACACACACACACACACACACACACACACACACACTGTCTGTTCCAGTCTCAGTCTCTGTTTCTCATGAGGCCCCAGTGACAGCTGACCTTTGGCGGGCCAGGGGCTGAGGGGTACGAGGGGGAGATGGGCACAGTGGGGGCAGCAGAGCGGGTCGCAACCCTCCACTGACAGCGCCCACCTCTGTTCAGTCACTTCAACGGCCTAATGACAGACAAGGAGAAAACAGAGAACCAATCGGCCAGCCATAGAGGAGAGTGAGGTTGAAGGGAGTGAGGGGGGGTGAAGAGAGATAGTGAGAGAGAGGGAGAGAGAGAGAGAGAGAGAGAGAGAGAGAGAGAGAGAGAGAGAGAGACAGAGACAGAGACAGAGAGAGAGACAGAGAGAGAGACAGAGAGAGAGAGAGAAAGAGAGGGAGGGAGAGAAAGAGAGGGAGGGAGAGAAAGAGAGGGAGGGAGAGAAAGAGAGAGAGAGAGAGAGAGAGAGAGAGAGAGAGAGAGAGAGAGAGAGAGAGAGACAGAGAGAGAGACAGAGACAGAGACAGAGAGAGACAGTTGCAAATAGGGAGACAGAGAAAGAGAGGGAGGGAGAGAAAGAGAGGGAGGGAGAGAAAGAGAGAGAGAGAGAGAGAGAGAGAGAGAGAGAGAGAGAGAGAGAGAGAGAGAGAGAGAGAGAGAGAGAGAGAGAGAGAGAGAGGCAGAAAGAAAAATGAGACTTTAGCTGGGGCTGTTTAGGGGGGGTACAGCTGTCGAGAGGAGACCGTGGAGAAAAACATCCCTGCCTCTAATTGTAACCTCCCAATAACAGCATGATTGAAGAGGGTGGAGGAAGAAAGGACAGACAAAGTGAGAGAAAGAAAAGGAGTGATAGAGACAGGACAAAATAGATTAAAGAAAGTGTAACAAAAGTAGTGCTAGAGTGTGCAATATGATGAGCGAGAGAGAGAGTGAGAGTGCTCCCTCGGGGTGTTTGGGTCCTGAGTCTGACTAACACACAGGGTTGGAGGGAGTTCTATAAACAGCAATAACCTGAAGCTGTGGCCCATTCATCCCTCGCTCCCTCTCTCTGCTACATTACTTCTCTTAGTGCTGCCCCAACGTGCCTGTGTGTGCATACTGGTGCACCCCTCCCACTCTTCTCCTTCCTTTTCTCTCACCCATTCTCTCACCCCTCCTCTCACTCTTCTCCTTTTCTGTAACCCCTCCTTTCACCCATCTCGCCCTTCTCTTCTCCTTTCTGCCTCGTCACCCTCTGCTGTCATCACCCTCTCCTGTCGCCCACCTCTTCGACCTTCATGGTATGTCAAAATGTCTTCACCCAGTCTCCTCTGTATATTCCTAATTTCTCTCTATGCTCCACAACATCAGTCCACATGCCTATTGGTATCAAATCAAATCAAATGTTATTAGTCACATGAGCCGAATACAACAGGTGTTGCTGCCCCCCACTGTAGACCTTACAGTGAAATGCTTACTTACGAGCCACTAACCAGCGATTCAATTTTAAAAAATGCAGATAGAGAGAACAGTCAGCCCCATGGATGAGAATGGGGGCGTGCTCGGTCCTCTTTTTCCTGTAGTCCACAATCATCTCCTTTGCCTTGATCACGTTGAGGGAGATGTTGTTGTCCTGGCACCACACGGCCAGGTCTCTGACGTCTTCCCTATAGGCTGTCTCATCGTTGTCGGTAATCAGGCCTACCACTGTTGTGTCATCAGCAAACTTAATGATGGTGTTGGAGTCGTGCCTGGCCATGCAGTCATGAGTGAACAAGGAGTACAGGAGGGGACTGAGCATGCACCCCTGAGGGTACCCTGTGTTGAGGATCAGCGTGGCGGATGTGTTGTTACCTACCTGTTACCTCATTTAGGCAGGTTACCTTAGTGTTCTTGGGCACAAGGTCTACAGTACACGTCCTGGTAATCCGTCTGGCCCTGCGGCCTTGTCAATGCTGACCTGTTTAAAGGTCTTACTCACATCGGCTGTGGAGAGCGTGATCACACAGTATTCCGGAACAGCTGAGGCTCTCATGCATGTTTCAGTGTTCTCGAAGCGAGCATAGAAATAGTTTAGCTCATCTGGTAGGCTTATGTCACTGGGCAGCTTTCGGCTGTGCTTCCCTTTGTAAGTCAGTAAGGGTTTGCAAGCCCTGCCACATCCGATGAGCATCAGAGCTGGTGTAGTACAATTCGATCTTAGTCCTGTATTGATGCTTTGCCTGTTTAGCGGGATTTCTTATAAGCTTCCAGGTTAGAGTCCCGCTCCTTGAAAGCGGCAGCTCTAGCCTTTAGCTCAGTGCGGATGCTGCCTGTAATCCATGGCTCCTGGTTGGGGTATGTACGTACGGTCACTGTGGGGACAACATCATTGATGCACTTATTGATGAAGCCAATGACTGACGTGGTGTACTCCTCAATGACATTGGAGGAATCCCGGAACATATTCCAGTCTGTGCTTGCAAAACAGTCTTGTAGCTTAGCATCTGCTTCATCTGACCACTTTTTTATTGATCTAGTCACTGGTGCTTCCCGCTTGAATTTTTGGTTGTAAGCAGGAATCAGGAGGATATAATTATGGTCGGATTTGCCAAATGGAGGGCGATGGGGAGCGTTGTATGCGTATCTGTGTGTGGAGTATAGGTGGCCCAGAGTTATTTTTCCTCTGGTTTAGATAGAGGGTCAGTCCCACGGCCTGTCACGCTGCGTTCCCTGGGTCGACACTCGACACACTTTCGCTTGACTTCCCTTCCTCTGCTCTCCTTCTGTTTGTGTGAGTGAGTGCTTAGATGTATGCGACTGTGTGCCTGTTTGTCTTGTCAACTTCCATCCGAGGAGACAAGACTGGCTTTACCATTCCTCTTAGCCTACTGTATGTGAGAAAGTACTTCTAAGATTGTCCATAAAACTGAAAATGAAAACACATAACTACCCACATCTCCTCTGCACTTGTTCATACCTAGACAATATCGTAGCCTTGTAGTTGTTCCAGCCGGTTCCAGCCCAACTCTAAGTCTAAACGTCCTACTCTGCACCCCCCCCCCTCCTCCAGGACAATAAAAAAACTTCCCAAAATAGCCTTGCCTCGTCTCCCTGGGAACAGACTTTCCCCAAATGTGATTACAGTCAAAACAATGAGTTCCAGCTCCACTCAGTCCCCTGGCCCCTATTAGCACGCCCTTTAAAAACAGGCTCAACATCTACAGCCAGTCCCAAATGGCACCCTATACCATACAATCATTTGACGGGTCCTTATAGCCATTTCATACATGTACAAGTGTGTATTAATACACATGTGAGGTGGAAATGTGTTTTTTTGCATATCCAACTCTCTCTGAGACACCCTCAGAGAGTGGGGTCACAGCCAGGGATCAGCCATTATGAACGGCAACCATGAAACAATTAGGTTTAAGTGCCTTGCTTAAGGGCGAATCGACAGATTTTTCACCTTGTCGGCTCTGGGATTCAAACTTAAACTATATATGGAACAGGATGCCAGTTAGGACGCACCACTAGCCTCTCTCCCCGGTGTCACCACAGAATGGATCTGATGCGCAAATCAGATTTACTAAGCATGAAAAATGAGAAAACTCAACCGCTGTGCAACTCATGCCCTAAACAAGAGAGGGCCTCTCTCTCTCTCTCTCTCTCTCTCTCTCTCTCTCTCTCTCTCTCTCTCTCTCTCTCTCTCTCTCTCTCTCTCTCTCTCTCTCTCTCTCTCTCTCTCTCTCTCTCTCGTGTTTTTGTGTTTTGTTTCAGGATTCTGTCTTGGTCTGATATTTTATTTTCTATGGTGGAGGGTTAATGCACTATTTGTTTTAGCAGTGTCCACAGGTTTTTTCAAAGTGGAAGGTGTGGTGTGCGCAGTGGCTATGGCTTCAGGTGTGTTCCTGAGAATGGAGTTAAGGTGGAGGAGGTTCTGCCATGCCAGAGATGATCAATGTCATGCCAGAGATGGTGGGGTAGCTGAGGCTGGGCCTAGTCATGCTATGGATGGTGGTGTATATAAGGCTGGGTCTAGTCAGGTTATGCTAGTGAATGAAGAGAGTATTGTGGGAAGTGTAAGAGACTGGGGGGGGAGGAGGGTGTCAAGAGGAAAAGGAAAAAGGGGGAGGAGAAAGGGGAGAGGCTGGTGTGGTTAAAGGCACCAATGAACCTTTGCCTGGTGCTGGGGGGAGGCCCTGACCGGAGTGGAATGGCAGGTGGTCAGGATGGGAGATGGAAATGAGGAGTAAAGTGAGTCTGAGGAAGAGGATGATGAGGAGGCCTTTTTTTCAGATTCCTCTTCAATGGATCTGGAGCTGACAACCAGTCAAGCAGAGGGGTCAAAGTACACGTTGAGGGAACTGACAAAGTTCCTGAATGAGACCAAGGGGAAAAAAAGTTAATCTTGAGGCTTTTTTTCTGATCTGAGAAAGTTTGTAAAATCAGTACAACATTCTATGAAAAATGAGGGGCATGGTTTCCTCTCACCCAGGAAACGGTTTAGATTGAGGAAGTTGGTCAGAACCATACGTAAGGGTCGACCTTCAGACAATATTTAGATTCTGGCACTGGGGCTTTTTGAGCTTTGCTATTGGTCTCTTTCTTTGCTGGCTTTTCTCCCACTTCTTATGGAGACTCTTCGGGTAGGCTCACTCAATATAAATGGCGCCAGAGATGTGGGAAAGAGGAGTGTGTTGGGTGAATATGTAAAACAAAAAAAACTACAGGTGTTGTTTCTGCAGGAGATGCATAGTGATGTGGTGAATGTAGTCGATTGGGAGCTCTGGTGGAAAGGGGCAAGTGTGTTGAGTCATGGGACAAATTTTAGTGCAGGGGTGGCATTCCTTTTTGTACCAGGTCTGTCTGTAATATATTGAGAGTAGGTGTTTAGGGGTAGGCTGCTTGTTGTAAGAGCAGAAATTTACAACATGGGCTTTGTCTTTATAAATGTGTATGCGCCTAACACAGGGAGAGAGAGGGGGGTTCTATTTGGGTGTCTTCGACAGGAACTCACAGGTAGTGCCTGAGGAGACGCTGGTGGTCGGCGGGGACTGGAACTGTACAATGGATTTGACGAAAGACATAAATGGGGAAGAGCCTCATTCAGTGTCAGTGGGAGTGTTAAGGGATATTAATCAGTTCGACCTAAAAACGGATCATTTTTACTTTCTCCCGGTGGGGTTTTTGGATAATCACATGTGCATGGCTCGGCTGTCTATTTCACCAGGGCCTTGGTAGGCATCTGATTTGAACTTTAATGTAAAGCTCTTTCAAGATGCCACTTTTTGCTCATGTTTCCAGACTTTTTGGGAAAGGTGGGGGCAGCCAAGAGAGGAGTATGAGTCTCTGAGTCAATGGTGGGATGTGAGGAAAGTCCAAGTTCGGCTTTTCTGTCAACAGTATACAGCTCTCTCATCCTCAGAGGCTAGGAGAGTATTGGGGATAATTCAAGCGCAGTATTAGTGAGATGGAGGTAGAGATGGTGGGACAAGGTAGTGTAGGCCTCTAATTCAGCTGAATTATGTAAGGACCTGGGCAGTTTTTTCCAGGTTAAAGCAAAGGGAGCACTTGTAAGAGCTAGATTTTACATGCTTAAGGAGATGGATGCTCCCAGCTCCTTCTTCTTTGCTTTGGAAAGACAGAGCGGTGAAGCCAAGGGTATTCATTGTCTATGGCTGTCTGATGGGCGGGTGACCTCTGTGGTGGGTGAGATGCGGGAGCGGACTGTGGAGTTTTATACTGAGTTGCATAGGGCAGAAATGTGTGATCCTATGTGTGCTCAGGTCTTGTTCGCAGAACTCCCTAAGCACTCTCTGGCAAAGAGGGATGAAATGGACATTCCTCTGTTGTCCCATGAACTAGCAGAGGCCATAACCCAGATGTCCCCCGGTCGTGCACTGGGGGTCGATGGACTCCCAGTGGAGTTCTATGAAAAATTATGGGGAATAATTGGACTGGACTTCATTTGCGTGCTGCGTGAATGTGTCGGGGTAGGAGAGTTGCCGATGAGCTGCCATCGGGCGGCTCTGACTCTCCTGCTCAAAAAAGTGGACTTGTGTGAACTTAAGAACTGGACGCCTGTGGCATTGCTCTACAATATATTTGCCAAGGTCCTCTCTAACAGACTGTCCCATCTGGACTCGATAGTACATAAGGACCAAACATATTGTGTTCCGGGACGCTCAATCACGGACAATTTGTTCTGAATCATGGACATGTTGGACTTGTCGAGAGGTTCTAATGTGAACTTTGGACTGGTCTCTTTAGATCAAGAGAAGGCTTTCGATAGAGTGGACCATAAGTATCATGTGATGTCTGGTTTTGGGTTTGGGTAAAGGTTTTGACTTTTGTGAAGATGTTGCATGCTGGGGTGTCATGTATGGTCAAGTTGAGAGGGGGGCTCAGTAGGTCAGTCTGGGTGATATGGGGCATTAGACAAGGATGCCCTCTATATGGGCAGTTATATACACTAGCCATTGAGGTGGTTCCTGTCTGGAGTGTCAAATAGAGGGAACATGCTGATGATCAACAACCTGGTGGCATCTTCCCTGTGGCATAAACTGGCTGTCCTCAACCCCCCCGCCGGTCTGCTCGCAGACATGCAATGCAAGCTTGTGATTTTTACTCCGCAGTGCTGAGGGCCTGGCAGCTGCTAACGAGAAGGGGGTGTGGAGCTTGGGCTGTGAGTCTGGGAGGAGCCTATCTTCCACAACCCAGCCATCCCTTTGAGATTGGTTCAGTCACCCACCCTACAAAGGCAACTGATGGTTTACAAAGGCTGGGTGACCTACGACTACTGGGAGAGGAGGGGTGGAAAACAACGGACGTCCTGGCACAACAAACAGGAATAACGTCTCTTAGGCTGCTGGAGAGATTCCTGGAGCAGGTCCAGGAGGCCCTGTCTGAGCCGGTAAGTGGGGTGTTTGAGTGGCAAAAGGGGAAGGGGCCACCAATGATTCCACCACTGCAGGTGATGGCAGAGACTGGGGACTGGCAAGGGGGTCTGGAGGACTTGTTAGATTTTAACACTCCGAGCCTGGGGGAGTTTGAGGGGGTGGGAGGTAAAGCCCTCTACAACCTCTGCATTAAAGTGAGGAAAATTAGGAGACTAACAGAAGTGAAGGCACATCAGTGGCAGGGGGTATGTGGGGCGGAGAGTATGGTGGGTTTTAGATGGAACCCCTACAAACCCCCAGTACCAAAGAGGTCAGGCGACCTCCAGTGGAGGGTTCTACATTGAGCCCTGGCCACTAACAGCTGGTTGGCACGGGTTGAGTCGGGGAGGGGTGCTATTTCTGTGTTATGAGAGAAACTGTGATTCGTGTGTTTTCTGTGTGCGCCAGGTTAAGGCCATTAATGTCTCTGTTGGAATGTCTGTGTGAGAGGTTGGGGGGTGGTTTTTACTGTTAGGATGTTTATAATGGGGTACAGGTATCCAAATAAGGAAAAGGCCAAGTGTGTTTTGTTGAGGCAAAGTTGACTATTTGGATAACAAGGACGAACAGGGTCAAAGGTGGGGTAATAGCAGACCCTTTACGATTATTTAATGGGATGGTCTCTGCGCGCCTTAGGGTCAAATTTGTTTTCTATAAAATTATAAAAAGTGTGGAGTTGTCTCAGGAGATATGGTGTGTTGGGGGGGCCTGTCTGTATAGCTGGGGTTGGTGTTTTGGATATGCGGTTGTAGACTAAACTTGTTGTCAGCCTCTTATCTATATACAAAAGCAACACTCATTTCTACTGGTGAAATTATGCATAACATAAGCACTTCTAGGGGGAAAAAAAGTTTTTTTTTGCTTAGCTTTTGCTTTCTAAGAACAGATGAGAAAAAAAGAAGAAACCCGCACACTGCTTTTGATAGTATCACTGCTCTTTAATAAGCTTTACATATCGGCCTCAAGGCCTCCGTCAAAGCTTTGTGAGTGTTTTTAATTTGCACCCTTATGTAGACATGGCTCCACCCACATCCGCTCAATGCATCAAATAGGGTTGGAGTGTAAGAAAAAAAAGCACGTTACCAAATACATCAACGTGCATTTCATAAGTATTCTAATAATTATAATAAAGTGTGTACATAAAACCTATTTATTTTCTAACAACAAACAAGGTAAGATCATAAGCACAATCAACAAAGCCCTGCTATTGTGTTGCAACGTAGTTAGCGAACAGTTTGTACCTTTCAACAGAACCCAATCCCTTTCAACAGAACCCAATCCCTTTCAACAGAACCCAATCCCATTCAACAAAACCCAATCCCTTTCAACAGAACCCAATCCCATTCAACAAAACCCAATCCCTTTCAACAGAACCCAATCCCTTTCAACAGAACCCAATCCCATTCAACAGAACCCAATCCCATTCAACAGAACCCAATCCCTTTCAACAGAACCCAATCCCTTTCAACAGAACCCAATCCCATTCAACAAAACCCAATCCCTTTCAACAGAACCCAATCCCATTCAACAGAACCCAATCCCATTCAACAGAACCCAATCCCTTTCAACAGAACCCAATCCCATTCAACAGAACCCAATCCCTTTCAACAGAACCCAGATGGGACGTCTTCAACACAATCAAAGGAAGTATCTCTTCTCAGACATGGGTTGAAGACGTCGATGAATGACTTTTAACTGAACGTGGGCACATGTGGCAGGGAGAGTGAGGTAAAGGAAGAGGGCCAGGTAGCTCAGTCTCTGCCGTTGCTGCAGATGATGTTTGTTTGCATGGCGGTGAACTATTCTCTCAATCCACCAGTAGGGACATAGGACGGAAACGGTACTGGTAGGCAAGCAGGGGTATGTCTGTTCTGTGGACCTCAGGCTGAGAAACCAGATATCCCATAATGCTACCGTCCCCCAAATCTTCTCACACACACACACCTTCCTTACCCCCCACCGTTTCTCCGCCGTCCATGCGGCGTTCTGGGCACGTTTACAAGCTTCATGTTGTGATATTGCCATGTAATGGAGGTGGCTGGCGTGACTGGTTACCCTCTCTTGAATTATTGATCGCTAGCGTGTGTGTAGTACACGCACTAAGCAGGGGCGATCATTCCCCACTGTCACTCTCAACACGCAGATGTGTGTGTGGGGGGGGGACGACACAAGGTAAACACATGGCTGATAACTAATGAAGGAAAAAGTCATACAATTCAAGAGCCGGTCAATTCGTTAGAGCAGTCAACTACAGATAATATATACATTTTGTTTTACATACATACAGTACAGTATATGTTACTTAACAGACCCTTTTATCCAGTCATGCATACATTCTTTACATTACAGTATGCTGTTTGTGATCTAAGTTCATCTTTAATTTGACCCTGCAAGTATGTGAGAGATCTTCCTCATTACTCAGCATCTTAAGACTACACGTGACTGAATTCGGAGCGTGGACATGGACAGGAAAGTTCTCACATCTAAGAAGACATCAGACTTATAAGAGTCATAACAAACCTACAAGGCAGGCAGGCATACAAAGTACGCATTGATGTTTGCACCATCCACGTGTCTGTGCCTGCTGGCGGTGCTGTCTGTCTGTCTGTCTGTCTGTCTGTCTGTCTGTCTGTCTGTCTGTCTGTCTGTCTGTCTGTCTGTCTGTCTGTCTGTCTGTCTGTCTGGCTGGCTGGCTGGCTGGCTGGCTGGCTGGCTGGCTGGCTGGCTGACTGGCTGGCTGGCTGGCTGGCTGGCTGGCTGGCTCGCTCACCATCCACTGCGCTCCAACTCGTCTGTCTGTTAACTCTACTTTTACCTCGTTTAGGGGACAACACTGTTTCCGTGTCTGTCCATCTGAGTAGGAAGGGAAGGAACACCCTGACTTCCTCCCCATAGCCCAACCGTTACGCCTGGCTAACGAGCTGCAAGCAGCAGACGTCTGTCGGGAGCCCACTTTTCCTCTCCTCTAACCATCACAGAAGAAGACCTACAGGCAACTGATGCTCCGGCACGGATCTAATGGAGCCATTTAATTATAAATCCCATAGACCCATCTAGCAAGGAAATGAATGAGGAAGTGGGTTACAGGTCCTTTCAACAAGGCGATAGGTAGGAATATGATTATGTATAGAGGGTTTATCATTTTTCACTACCCACTGGGCACCACACAATATTTCAATGTGGATAATTGGGTATATCAGTGAGATTACAACATATACTCACCCGCTCTAAAAGACAGCTACAAGTTAGTTGAATTTCCAAATTTGTTAGCACTGTGCTTTCAACCAACTAAAAGCACAGCAAAGTTGATATGGGAATACAATGTCAGATATTTGGGATTTATACAACAGATGAATGTGTTGTCACTAAGCTTCATCTAATAGCAGAACGAAGCATAATTGCAGTTGAGATTACATTAAATGTACACAGTGCAGGTGATCAATGCTGTTCAAGATTCTGCACAGATTATTACAGCAATTGGGAAGATCTCCACAGACCTGTGACTACCTCTGCATGCTATCTTGAACAAGCACGCTTTATATGACTATATAAAAATAAATGTATAGTTACAGTAACCTCAAAATGTGCCCATGGATGTATAACTCATTTTAAGGTTGAATGTTACATTAGTTTGTAAAATAGCCTTAAAGCTAGAATCCTTAGTTGCTACAGTACACCCATTTTTGGGCTTAACTTAATATAGCTATGTACTCTTGAAGAATTGGGGAAGAAATAAATGCCTCAAGGGCTTAGTTCAACTGTCGAACCTTATTAGAACCCAATATATGAGGATGTTTTACTCCAATGTTTGTAAACAATCTAAACAAACACTGTATAGCCTCATAACATGATTAAAACTATAATTGTTATATCATGGATGGTCAGTCCTTGCATCCATAGCTATGTCTATTACATTTCTCCATGCTCATTCCTCAGCTTTTTACCAAAACAGAGGTGGGGTACTTTCTTTGTTATTGTTTCAATTAATGACTCTAGCTTTAACTTTTGGCTATTTACTGTATTACAAAAGTGATATTGCGTTTAGTTCGGTTGACAGCGCAACCAAATATCAACATTTTCCAACGGTCTAATTCTGGATGTTGATTGGTTAAAACCGCATTCCAGCCAGTGTCTACTCCACAATTTACCACCAGGTAATGCTATGATGTTGAAATGCTATTTACTCTGTTCCATCTCACTGCGCAATCCACTGTGTCATCAGCCCAGCCAGGCAATTTAGGAACTTGAACTCCATTATAAAAAGCATCTAGACATTATCTCCCAATTTGTTTAGACTAGCATTTCGTTTTCAACAGCGGAGATTTGTATAAACCTTGCTGTCCGTCTTTCCAACACTTGCATTGTTTCAATATTGAAATTCGATCTTGAGCATAGTAATGAGTGTGTCAAGAGTTGGTACGAGACAGACAGGCAGACAGCTTTTCTCAGCCAGTCAAAATCATGAATCAGCTGGCATCATTTTTATGGATATATACAAAGAAATGTCAATAGAAAGCAGGTCAAATGAAACTAAATGCACCTAGTTTGCACTCTTTCCAGCCTACATGTGTTTGCTAGCTTCTCTGAACAACAGTATCCTGATGAGAGAGCACATGTCTCTATGCCTGGAGAAATCGGGCATCATTAGCTCATTGTTATGGATGTATCTCAAAAAGTGTCACCAGAAAACAGCTTAAAGAAACGCAAAAATGCAGCTACTTTTCTGTTATTCTAGCTTCACTGTTTGATGTGACTGTAAGTTAGCCGTAGTTGGCTAGATAGCAAGCAAGGAATAATAATGTTGCCAGCCAGTACGGCAATGGAACATTCAGAACGAAAGACTGGGTCGCATCCATATATACAGAACAAAAAGACTTAATGACTGAGTCGCATTTCTGGCACCCGAAACAATAGAATGAATGACCAGCCGGGATTGGTAGCAACCTTAGATTTGTGTCGGGACAATATCTTGTGGATGGATGAAACAGAAAAAAAATAGAAAATATGTCAACTATGTTTTTTTATTTCTTGGTAATATGTTGAATAAAAGTGGTAATGCCCTCGAAGCCGGTGTTTGGAGGACATTTTGGCACGGGTTGCCAATACAGTTGAAGTTGGAAGTTTACATACACCTTAGCCAAATACATTTAAACTCAGTTTTTCACAATTCTTGACATGTAATCCTAGTCAAAATTACCAGTCTTAGGTCAGTTAAGATCACTCCTTGCACACACATGTTTTTTCAGTTCTGCCCACACATTTTCTATGGGATTGAGGTCAGGGCTTTCTGATGGCCACTCCAATACCTTGACTTTGTTTTCCTTAAGCCACAACTTTGGAAGTATGCTTGGGGTCATTGTCCATTTGGAAGACCCATTTGCGACCAAGCTTTAACATCCTGACTGATGTCTTGAGTGGTTGCTTCAATATATCCACATACTTTCCAACCTCATGATGCCATCTATTTTGTGATGTGCACCAGTCCCTCCTGCAGCAAAGCACCCCCACAACATGATGCTGCCACCCCTGTACTTTACGGTTGGGATGGTGTTTGTCGATTGCAAGACCCCCCTTTTTCCTGCAAACATAACGATGGTCATTATGGCCAAACAGTTCTAGGGGACAGAACGCGTCTCCTTCCTGAGCGGTATGATGGCTGCGTGGTCCCATGGTGTTTATATTTGCGTACTATTGCTTGTACAGATGAGCGTGGTACCTTCAGACGTTTGGAAATTGCTCCGAAAGATGAACTAGACTTGTTTAGATCTACAATTTTTCTCTGAGGTCTTGGCTGATTTCTTTCGATTTTCCCATGATGTCAAGCAGAGAGGCACTGAGTTTGAAGGTAGGCCTTGAAATACATCCACAGGAACACCTCCAATTGACTCAAACGAAGTCAATTAGCCTATCAGAAGCTTCTAAAGCCATGACCACATTTTCTGGAATATTCCAAGCTTTTAAAGGCACATTCAACTTAGTGTATGTGAACTTCTGACCCACTGGAATTGTGATAAAGTGAATTACAAGTGAAATGATCTGTCTGTAAACAATTGTTGGAAAAATTACTTGTGTCATGCACAAAGTGGATGTCCTAACCGACTTGCCAAAACTAGAGTTTGTTAACAAGAAATTTGTGGAGTGGTTGAAAAACGAGTTTTACTGACTCCAACCTAAGTGTATGTAAACTTCTGACTTTAACTGTATATCCTAACAACAACCGCACCATTATATCCACCAAACACCGGCTTACAGGGCGTTATCACTTAAAAAAAGGAGATGTATCTACAGCTTGGATATTTCCTTCTGAGGCACTGACTTAGTTTGGCTTTAATTCCAGTGTGTCTACAATTTATAATTTGTATGTTGGATTCACATCTCCATCTCAACAAAAATGTAAGAATAGGACTAAATCAAATCAAATTGAAGTCACTTTAAGTAGAATTATTCTTCATTGAGATGGAGAGGAGAATCCAACGTATTAATCGTTAACAATTCAATATCACTAAATGTCATTACAGTCAGAGCTTGAAACCCTAGCACTATTGTGCTGTCTATTTTTATTTGAATTCTGTGTTGAATTGAAACAATAGCTGTTGATGATGTCTCAAATAGTATATACACTGAGTGTACAAACATTAGAAACACCTGTTCTATCCACGGCATAGTCTGACCAGGTCAAGGGATGTTGGTGGCAACTTAATTGGGGAGGACGGGCTTGTGGTAATGGCTGGAGCGTAATTGGTGGAATGGTATCAAATACATGGTTTCCATGTGTTTGATGCCATTTCATTTGCTCTGTCCTCCCATCAGCAGCCTCCACTGGACCAGGTGAAAGCTATGATCCCTTATTGATGTCACCTGTTATATCCACTTTCAGAACTGCAACTTTGCTGGATTTTTCACGATCAACAATTTCTCGTGACAGTGCATTTGGAAAGTATTCATACCCCTTGAGTTTTTCCGCATTTTGTTACGTTACAGCCTTATTGTCTTCCTCATCAATCTACATACAATAACCCATATTGACAAAGCAAAAACAGGCTTTTAGAAATGTTTGCAAATTTATGAAAGACCTATAACTGAAATATCACATTTACAGTGTAAAATGTAACAGTTTTTACTTTGTCATTATGGGTAATTGTGTGTAGATTGATGAGAAAAATGCATATTTAATCAATGTTAGAATAATGTTGTAACATAACAAAATGTGGAAAATCGGAATACTTTCTGAATGCACTGTATATCAAGAATCATCCACAACTCAGAGGTCATCCAGCCAACATGACACAACTGTTGGAAGCATTGGAATCAGTATGGGCCAGCATCCCTGTGGAAAGCTATCGACACCTTGTCGAGTCCATGCCTCGACTAATTGAGGGCAAACGCGGGTACAACTCAATATTAGGAAGGTGTTCATCATGTTTTGTAAACTCAGTGTAGGCCTAAATAGCATCATTGAGGATATTTGAGTGAGAAAGTATGGTCACATTTCATTTTCTCTGTTTAACCTACCCTTTGAAATGACTTCAATAGCAACCGTTCATCTACTTGGTATTTATGTGGAGATCTCTCAACAATCATTCTCACGATAGCACAGTGTAATAGCAATAGTCAGGGACAAATATTATAGCTAAGCAGGGCTTGGCTTGGTTAGAACCCTGAGTTGGAAACCAAAGGTGAGCTGTGGATAGATCAATTCTCCAAAACAAGGTGATGCCCAGCCTATAGTTTTTTTCTGATAGTGGAAAATCTGACACATACATTATATGCATATATCTGCACCAAGGTATTGCTCTTTCTCTCTGCTGTCTCCACTGAGCTGTTGGGTCCTCGTGCTAGCTGTCACTCAAATGGCAAGGGGCTGAACCCCATTGGCTGGAATTGCTAAGGGGCTGGCCCACGTCGTCCAAGCTTGGAGTACTCAAAGTGGCGTACACAGCTTCCAGAAAACAGTCACTTTAAAGCCAGGCATTTCGTGGCTAACTGAGGTTAACCAGTAATTCTGCTCCTAGATGATGCATGTATGAACTACACATTGACACATCCAGCCTGAAGCGTGATGTTTCAAAGAAACGTTCTTAGCCACCAAAGTACTGGAGCATGTCTTTAAAGGTGGAAATACATCACATTTTGTACATGGTTTGTCTAGGTTGACATTTGTTTCCTATGATGACATACTCTTGTGGCTGACAACGACAGCTCCAAATCCAATGTATTTTCCACTTAGATTCTACATCACAATACATTGAGAAATGACATTGAAACAACATTGATTCAACCAGGGGTTATATGGCGTATTATTTGTATGTCTATGTTGAGTGATGTCAAATGAACCTGTATCTGTGTCGGTGCCAAGGACATCCGATGAATACCTCTGAGAGAGGGAGAAGAACATTTGTGATTTGATTTGGTGGTTTCACCGGCCCCTGGGACATGAGAAGAGAGAGTCATCATAGACCCTCAAGATGAGCATGTACCATGACACACACACAGACCACAGACCACACACCACACACCCACATTATACCTGCACACACACACACACAAAAGCACACACACACCCATACACGCAGGCAGACACATCCGTACACACACACAGACGCCCATTCCTACACACACACGCTAATGGCCCCCACTAGCTGAGTCGTAGCTATAGTACATAGGTGATTGTGGAGCACTGAGGCCAATAATTGTAATGTCTGCATGTTGTGTGTGAGGAACAGGGCAGGTCTCTGTCCCTACAGCTCTAAACTGGCTGACTCCTCCCCTTAGACTAGGGAAGGTGACGCCGTCTCCAAGGTGACGCCGTACAGCAGAGGAATACTCATGGCAGTGGTGGGGTTTGTGTGTGTGTGTGTGTGTGTGTGTGTGTGTGTGTGTGTGTGTGTGTGTGTGTGTGTGTGTGTGTGTGTGTGTGTGTGTGTGTGTGTGTGTGTGTGTGTGTGTGTGTGTGTGTGTGTGTGTGTGTGTGTGTGTGTGTGTGTGTATGTGTGTGTGTGTGTGTGTGTGTGTAACCGTCTATGATTTTCTGGCAGCTGGAAGGCAGATGTGGATAAGGGGACCGTTGTGGGTGAGCGTGGTTACATCATTAAATTGTGGTACGGTACATTTGACTTCATAGTCGAAATCCATACACACATCACAACAAAAAGAATCATGCTACATTAGCACCTTCTTCGGTGGTTTATCTACTTCCGTTTCTAATACCACGTGGCAAAGCTACGCACAGCTTGGAAAAGTCCAACGAACGCGAAGCACTGCAACCTACAGTAGTCCGGCAGATGAAACACAGCGGTGCGGATTGTCTCTCATTCACATATAGCAGTGGTGTGGTGTGTACGAGTACGAGGCTTTAGTCGGTTCTGTGGAATGTAAACCAGCCACTGACTGCATCGCTGGTCTTCATCAGACATTCATCCCCACCTGGGCTCCATCACCCTCTATCCCTCCACCCTTCCCTCCATCTATCCCTCTGTGCCTCCTTCCCTCCCCGATTTGTTTCTACACAGGTACACAGGTGCTACTGCCTCTGTGGGCTACAGGGAGCTGCCACCGCCTGCGAGCTTGGCGCCCACCTTTACCTCAGTTGCCAAGGTGATGTGCTCTACCCGTGTCTCTATTTTGAGATAGAGCAGGCAGAGGAGTTTAGACTGGCTGAACAAACGCTACCAGTAACAAACCATGCATTATCATTTCAACCATATTTTATACCTGCGCTCCTGTAATCTATGATAGTGGCCTAGGCTTTGAGAGCTTCAATACAGAGCATATACAGTTGAAGTCGGAAGTTTACATCCACTTAGGTTGGAGTCATTAAAACTCGTTTTTCAACCACTCCACACATTTCTTGCTAACAAACTATACTTTTGGCAAGTCGGTTAGGACATCTACTTTGTGCATGACACAAGTAATTTTCCCAACAATTGTTTACAGACAGATTATTTCAATCATAATTCACTGTATCATAATTATGTTTTAGAGAAATGCCCTCTGGTCTGATGAAACAAAAATAGAACTGTTTGGCCATAATGACCATTGTTATATTCGGAGGAAAAAGGGGGAGGCTTGCAAGCCGAAGAAAACCATCCCAACTGTGAAGCACGGGGGTGGCAGCATCGTGTTGTGGGGATGCTTTGCTGCACGAGGGATTGGTGCACTTCACAAAATAGATGGCATCATGAGGTTGGAAAGTATGTGGTTATATTGAAGCAACATCTCAAGATGTCAGTCAGGAAGTTAAAGATTGGTTGCAAATGGATCTTCCAAATGGACAATGACCCCAAGCATAATTCCAAAGTTGTGGCAAAATGGCTTAAGGACAACAAAGTCAAGGTATTGGAGTGGCCATCATCAAGCCCTTAACTCAATCCTACAGACAATTTGTGGGCAGAACTGAAAAAGTGTGTGCGAGCAAGGAGACCTACAAACCTGACTCAGTTACACCAGCTCTGTCAGGAGGAATGGGCCAAAGTTCACCCAACTTATTGTGGGAAGCTTGTGGAAGGCTACACAAAACGTTTGACCCAAGTTAAACAATTTAAAGGCAATGCTACCAAATACAAATTGAGTGTATGTAAACTTCTGACCCACGGGGATATGATGAAAGAAATAAAAAGCTGAAATAAATCACTCTCTCTACTATTATTCTGAAATGTCACATTCTTAAAATAAAGTCGTGATCCTAACTGACCTAAGACAGGGATTTTTTACTAGGATTAAATGTCAGGAATTGTGAAAAACTGAGTTGAAATGTATTTGGCTAAGGTGTATGTAAACTTCCGACTTCAACTCTACATACAGTAGCTAACTTTACATACAGGTAACTGTGTGATACACAGAATAATCAAAGCAGGTGCTTCCACACAGGTGGGGTCCCTGAGTTAACGAAGCAATTAACATCCCATCATGCTTAGGGTCATGTCTAAAAATGCTGGGCAGGCCATTATTTCGGCATTATTTTGGCTACCATGGCTAAGCCCCCATAGGATGGCAATGCCCCCATCCACAGGGCAGGAGTGGTCACTGAATGGTTTGATGATCTCAACCCCATTGAAGACTTATGGGGGATTGTGGAGCGGCACCTGAGACAGCGTTTTCCACCATCAACAAAACACCAAATGATGGAATTTCTCGTGGAAGAATGGTGTCAGATCCCTCCGATAGAGTTCCAGACACTTGTTGAATCTACGCCAAGACTCATTGAAGCTGTTCTGGCTCGTGGCGGCCCAACACCCTATTAAGACACTTTATGTTGGGGTATCCTTTATTTTGGCAGTTACCTGTAGCTAACTAACATAATCTGGTCAAGGAAATTAACTATTAACATGATATGTTTTTATTTATTTTAATTTGACCTTTATTTAACTAGGCAAGTCAGTTAATAAGAACAAGTTCTTACTTTCAATGACGGCCTAGGAACAGTTGGTTTAACTGCCTTGTTCAGAACGACAGATTTGACCTTGTCCGCTCGGGGATTCGAAAGATGATGATGACGAAGATGACGATGATAGCGATCATAAGGATGAGAAAGATGATAATCATGAATTATTCTATTTGTGCAAAACATCTCCCAATAGACTGGTGGGTTGTTAAGGAACAAAACATCTCCCAATAGACTGGTGGGTTGTTAAGGAACAAAACATCTCCCAATAGACTGGTGGGTTGTTAAGGAACAAAACATCTCCCAATAGACTGGTGGGTTGTTAAGGAACAAAACATCTCCCAATAGACTGGTGGGTTGTTAAGGAACAAAACATCTCCCAATAGACTGGTGGGTTGTTAAGGAACAAAACAGCTGTGTGCGCAACTTTGAGGCTTCAACTCCAAATGTTTATTGAAAACATGAATACATTTTTACAATAAGCACCTGTTGTCTCTCAAATACATTGTTACAGTTGTTGGTTAGTTAGCTAAGGAGTTTTAGTCATATTAGCATAGACACCTCAAAACAAGACATGGTATCAAGAACAAAATACCACTAGCTGAAACTTGCCAGCTACGATTCCCCACATGGTAGCTTCTTGTCATTGTTGCTCACTTACTGATTGTTTACAATCATAACAACACACGGCCTTCTGCCCCATTGATAGGGCTCTGGTCAAAAGCAGTGCACTACGTAGGGAATAGGGTGCAATTTGGGAAGCTGTCCCTGTTCATCCCCAAATGAGAGCCATCCCTCCAACACTCAGGATTGGGCCTCTAACTGCAGCCACGAAGCAAAAAGCTATTACAGAAAACATGACCTAAACTGATTTGAGTTGGAAAATACCATTAGCTCAGTGCGCAAAGATTATAAATATCTGAAACACCCATCTGAACGCAGAGGAAACAGAGTTGGGAAAGCAGACCTCAGCGTCACCAGGGTTTTAGGATGGAGGCCATAGGATAGAGGGGTAGACTAGGACAGGGATAGGACGGTAGAGGAGATAGGATAGTGAATAAGGTTGCGGCTCTGTTTTTAGGGGAGCTCGCTTTCATTGTGTTATATACATGGCATCGGTGAAGGCTCAAAGAATCGTACAAGGCTACTTACTTTACTTTCTCGTAAAGAAAAATTACAAATAAACAGAACTTATTTAAACAGGGATGTTATGGAGAGAGATAGATCATATTCCTGGGCCAAGCTCAGACTGCGGGATGACATTGTGAACTGCCTTTATGTTCCTCATGGAGTGGTACAAATGGTCATAGTGGTGAAGTGGTATAAGTGCCTGAGCATTCCACACTGTAGTGGGTAATATTTGTATGTAAAGTACCTTACATGCGACTCGTAATAAGACTAGGTAATTGATATAACAAAGTCCTTCAAAATGTAGATCTGACTCCATAAAGAGGATTTAGCCTTGTGCAAGAGGGACTATGGTCGAGTTACAGGAGTAGACCACCGAGAAAGGGCTGAGAATTGTCTATCAAAGGCAAAGTAATTTATCGACACTGTGAAAATCAGTAGATTCCATCATACAAGGCAAAACCATAAGTTACAAGACATTACTGATGAACCTAAGCATTGATAATCTAGTCATGATCAGAGAGGGAGAGCGAGAGAGAAGTCATGACCTATATAACCATGGGAAGGAGAGAGAGAGAGAAGTCATGACCTATATAACCATGGGAAGGAGAGAGAGAGAGAAGTCATGACCTATATAACCATGGGAAGGAGAGAGAGAGAGAAGTCATGACCTATATAACCATGGGAAGGAGAGAGAGAGAGAAGTCATGACCTATATAACCATGGGAAGGAGAGAGAGAGAGAAGTCATGACCTATATAACCATGGGAAGGAGAGAGAGAGAGAAGTCATGACCTATATAACCATGGGAAGGAGAGAGAGAGAGAAGTCATGACCTATATAACCATGGGAAGGAGAGAGAGAGAGAAGTCATGACCTATATAACCATGGGAAGGAGAGAGAGAGAGAAGTCATGACCTATATAACCATGGGAAGGAGAGAGAGAGAGAAGTCATGACCTATATAACCATGGGAAGGAGAGAGAGAGAGAAGTCATGACCTATATAACCATGGGAAGGAGAGAGAGAGAAGTCATGACCTATATAACCATGGGAAGGAGAGAGAGAGAGAAGTCATGACCTATATAACCATGGGAAGGAGAGAGAGAGAAGTCATGACCTATATAACCATGGGAAGGAGAGAGAGAGAGAAGTCATGACCTATATAACCATGGGAAGGAGAGAGAGAGAAGTCATGACCTATATAACCATGGGAAGGAGAGAGAGAGAGAAGTCATGACCTATATAACCATGGGAAGGAGAGAGAGAGAGAAGTCATGACCTATATAACCATGGGAAGGAGAGAGAGAGAAGTCATGACCTATATAACCATGGGAAGGAGAGAGAGAGAGAAGTCATGACCTATATAACCATGGGAAGGAGAGAGAGAGAGACCGTGTGTGTACCTCACCAGAGCAGGAACAAAAGAGAAATAGCAATGGATCTGACTCTTTTATAACCATCTGACCATCTGTTTGTCCAACAGAGTGCTGTCAAAGTAAACGTCCAATCAGATATCAGGCCGCAAATCAAATCAAATGTTATTGGCCACACACACATGGTTAGCAGATGTTAATGCGAGTGTAGCGAAATGCTTGTGCTTCTAGTTCCGACAGTGCAGTAGTATCTAACAAGTAATCTAACAATTCCGACAACTCGACCTAATGCACACAAATCTAAAAGGATGGAATAAGAATATGTACATATATATATATGTGGATGAGCGATGGCCGAGCGGCATAGGCAAGATGCAATAGATGGTATTAGATACAGTTTATACATATGAGATGAGTAATGTACAGGATTTATCACAGCATCACCTCTGTTTCACATAGATGTGAAAGTATGGGGGATGGTGAGAGCAACCCAAATAATTCAGCATTCCTGAGAAACACAAAATAATCCTTGTATACAGTTGATAACAGTCAGATAGGGAGCTGGGCCGTCACTACAACACGGACTCTCAAAAGAAACTCTTACAACGCTCAACGGTATGAATTGAACACCAACACATTCTGTTGATCAAACCTTAAATGCCGGGGTCTGAACAATGGAATAAATCCATCTTGGAAGCGAAAGGGTTGCAGTTGGCATGACTGGTAGTTGAGCACGGGTCATTATTTCACAACAAATTCATCAGTGTGCTGTATACCGGGGGAAATTGCCATTTGTCCCATACACATCTATTTCAGTCCAGTCATTTCCTCTGAAAAAAATTATGTCAAAGTAGACGGTTTGAGGATAATTTCAGCCACTATTTATTGTTGAACGCAGCGGGTTTTATCTGGCTAATAGTCTATACAAATGGGCTGCAATCAAGGTCAATTTAATTTTCTAAGTGGAGGCCTATAGTTGCCACAGTATGCAACTGAGTCGACCTTGCATTCTTCTGTGCAAATGTTTTCACCATGGCCTATAGGTCCAGATTGCAGGTCCGAATGTTTTCTATACTGAATATTGACAAACCAGACAGCCCTTTCTGAGAAACTGTGCAATATATATCCATTGCACTGCACATAATTTAAACTAAGGGCTATATTGAATCCGCATCCCGGAAGATCAGCTTTAGAGATTCAATTTCAATCTAAGGTAATGCTCCTGCTTCAGCTGAGACTGCATTCACGGTAAACACTGCATATGTCGGTTCAATCTGAAATTCCCTATAGGCTACATTTCTGTTCCAGAATCTGTAACGCTTCAGCTTTACAGACTGAATAGAGCCCTTAGTCTTGCCAAGATATACAAGCGATAAGAGACTGGATATATTGCAACCAGACAACCCAAACGCCAGTATGTACAAAATCCTAAACCGCTTTTTTTTGTTGTAACCCTCAAGAACTGTTGTCCGCTGAACACGAAAAATCTGTTTTCATCTGCCAATTTATTGGCTGTCCAGTATCCAGACGACCTGTCCCCAGAGCTTCCTATACAGTTCATCTCTTTCCGTAATGTGTTGAGGCCGGCAATTAAGCAGAATGAGAGAGGCTCAATTAGAGATGTTGCAGAACTGCTGTATTTGAAGCAGCACTCCCCTCTGCCCAGTTTCCCTGATGTTGCTATGGAAATCAAATGTTTTTACCATCCCTGTAACCAAAGACTGTCTTCTACGCACTGATTGTTTTCTAAACAAAAGTGCATAAAGAACTACAAAGAAGCACGAGGCTCTCGGTCTGATTTGCTCTTTTGAACACCTGATTAAGCTCTACTCATTGCCCTGGCACCATTGTAGCCTTAACCACAGCATTTGTTCACCAATATCCCCCTACTTACTTACAATCAGTTAAATGACTTATTTTTCATGGCCTGAAACACTTTGATCAGTCACATTCTTGAAGCCCAAGACACAAACACTTCGCTTCCTAGTACATATGGAGTTTCAAAAGGTTTATAAATGACTTTTTGTAGGGTTAGGATTTATTACATTTAAAAAATAGACATAGATAACAGGAGCATGGGCTGACAGAGCTCGTCGGCCCATCCGCCTTGAGGGGACTGCGAGGGTGTCTGGTACGCCAGTGGCCCCCACCTTCCTCTCGCCCTCCACCCACTTTACTTGAAGGTTCCTGGCGAATGCCAACAACTGTTGCCTAGCGACTAAATATTAACCCTGCAAACATCACCCATCCACTCCATTATAAAAACAATTCTGAGAGAAAATAACGCAATCGACAGTATTTACTACAAGTTTAAAAACAAAAATCATCATCTCATCGGAGCTAAACTAATGCAACACTCTCTCCAAATATGAAATATATAACAATCAATTACACACTGACGGTATATGAAAGCAGCAGCTGAATGGCTAGCGGCAAGTGATGGGCGAGATGGATGAGTAGAAAGGCATGAATTATTGGTGTTTTGTCCCTTGCTGATTGCCATACGTGTCCGTTGTAAATGCTACGGCGCATTGATTGTAATGAAGGTTTTTAGTTACATGAATACAAATAGGAGAGGATGGAATGGTATATGTACTCTTTCTACACTGATCTGTATGAGCCTGTTGAATGTTGGGAACCTCCATGAAAGACTCAAGCCAAGTAGAATGTTGTTTTTGTGGACTAACAAGATGCAAGAGGCCTGCACAGCTGGTGTCAGTAGTTCAACATCATTCCAATCAGTCATCCTATCAGCAGCCAGCCATGGGAAAAACCCCATCATCATCCACTCGGATAGAAACCTGCAGCCTCCTCCTCGGCCAATCAAAAGACACCCACTAATATCTGAGGTGACGGATCATCACTTTGGGCGCCCGTGGAAACGGCCGAGCCACTCGACTACATGCCCACTCCAATTTCTCCAGCTGTCACAAAGTGAACCAGCCTAGCCCACCCCAACACAGTCAGTTGCGCAACACTTACACTTATGCAAATATTTATCCAAATTCAGCCTCAGCTTAACAGTCTTGAACAGTTTGGGATACAAAATGGTAATTACTCCCCAACCCGGTCTGGAATCATGAACTCGTTAGCATGCTCAGCCTCCTGCAATTCATTACCGACCGCTCTGTACAGATCACTCTTCTGGAGGAAGGAAAGCAAATATGATCTGTTTTGATGCCCGAACCAATGATCCCGGGCCAATGTGCCCGCGAAGAGAGAGAGAGAGAGAGAGAGAGAGAGAGAGAGAGAGAGAGAGAGAGAGAGAGAGAGAGAGAGAGAGAGAGAGAGAGAGAGAGAAAGAGAGAGAGAGAGAAAGAGAGAGAGAGAGAGAGAGAGAGAGAGAGAAGGGAGCTTTAAATCAAGGGAGCGTGTCAATTGTGACACATACAAAAAGCACTCAAAAACACGAGTGGGCACACATGCATAGTTCAACACACACATGGACGCACACACAAACACACACGCTCACACGAGCTCATCTAACGAGACAGAGTGGTCTCGCCAACGCCGACTCCCACTGTCTCATCTGATAGCACCCAGAGCCTTGGGAGAGAGGGATGAGAAGTGAAATGAAAGAAGGAGGCGGGAGAAAGAGGGGAAAGCGGCTAGTATGCTCCAGCTAGGCCCTTGCAAAATGTTTGTGTGTGATATTCACAGGAAAACAACAAATAAAATGCACATCCGCTAAGTCTGTTCATTAGTTGTTGTCATGAATCATAAAACAAACACTGCTTTTCTAGCAGCTGGACATCGGCTGTGTGTGTGTGTGTGTGTGTGTGTGTGTGTGTGTGTGTGTGTGTGTGTGTGTGTGTGTGTGTGTGTGTGTGTGTGTGTGTGTGTGTGTGTGTGTGTGTGTGTGTGTGTGTGTGTGTGTGTGTGTGTGTGTGTGTGTGTGTGTGTGTGTGTGTGTGTGTGTGTGTGTGTGTGTGTGTGAGCCTCTCTGAGGAGGTAAAAAGGCTGAGACCAATTTTTATAAGCAGTAACTAAGCACTAATCTCAACAGCGACACAGTTGCTGACATATAATTCTTATGTCCTATAGTGAAATGTGTTATGTATGGGATATGTATGGGTTATGAATGGGTTATGAAGTCCTGATGTAGTTATCCTTCAGACAAAGTGTTACCTAAAAAATATCTTCTGTTATTCATACATTGCCTGTTCCTAATAAACGGAACCCGATAGCAAAGTCTACCGCCATTATTCTCTGCTCACAAGTCTGTCTGTCTGTCTGTCTGTCTGTCTGTCTGTCTGTCTGTCTGTCTGTCTGTCTGTCTGTCTGTCTGTCTGTCTGTCTGTCTGTCTGTCTGTCTGTCTGTCTGTCTGTCTGTCTGTCTGTCTGTCTGTCTGTCTGTCTGTCTGTCTGTCTGTCTGTCTGTCTGTCTGTCTGTCTGTCTGTCTGTCTGTCTGTCTGTCTGTCTGTCTGTCTGTCTGTCTGTCCATTCAAGGACATACAATCTGTTTTGTCCTGCTAATCCAAGATGAATGCTGACAGACCACTACCTTCGTCCATCCTAAATGGCACCCTATTCCCTATATAATGCACTACTTTTAACCAGGGCCAATAACGCTATTGTCAAAACAAAACACTATATAGGGCTCAGGGAGTCAATTGGGACGTAGCCATTGAGTCAACCACGTACACAATTGACCCACAGTCAATACACACTGCTCATTGCATTTCAGCCGGGTATTTGGAAGGCAGCAAGTGAATGACAGTGCAACCACCATAGGACGGTAACACACACTTAGTGTGTGTCCCAAATGACACCATATGCCCTATGTAGTGCTCTTCTTTTGACCAGGGCCCATAACGCTCTGGTCAAAAGTAATGCACTATATAGGGAATAGGACATATCCACAGTCTTCTCATGACACTCAGCCAGTGCTCAACACTGTTTGCCAACACAAAACACCATAAGTTAGAATTGGCACTTATGTCATGTTATATTTCACTAGTGGGGTTAACTAGACAGTAATGGGAAACATAAGAACGTATTGTATAGCGTATAAGAGCCCCCAAAAAATAAAAAATAATTAGTGTTTAAGTGCCACTATACACAGCTAGATGGAAAGTCAACCAAATGTTTTAAATGCTGGAATTGTTTCAAAATTGGTTTTGATCACCTGGATTGGGATATATTCTGGCTCAGAGGTGTGTGTGGCCTCCACGTGCCTGTATGAACTCCCTACAATGCCTGGGCATGCTCCTGATGAGGTGGCGGATGGTCTCCTGAGGGATCTCCTCCCAGACCTGGACTAAAGCATCTGCCAACTCCTGGACAGTCTGTGGTGCAACGTGGCGTTGGTGGATGGAGCGAGACATGATGTCCCAGATGAGCTCAATTGGATTCAGGTCTTGAGAACGGGCGGCCCAGTCCATAGCATCAATGCCTTCCTCTTGCAGGAACTGCTGACACACTCCAGCCACATGAGTTCTAGCATTGTCTTGCATTAGGAGGAACTCAGGGCCAACCGCACCAGCATATGGTCTCACAAGGGGTCTGAGGATCTGATCTCAGTACCTAATGGCAGTCAGGCTACCTCTGGCGAGCACATGGAGGGCTGTGCGGCCCCCCAAACAAATGCCACCCCACACCATGACTGACCCACCGCCAAACCGGTCATGCTGGAGGATGTTGCAGGCAGCAGAACGTTCTCCACGGCGTCTCCAGACTCTGTCATGTCTGTCACGTGCTCAGTGTGAACCTTCTTTCATCTGTGAAGAGCACAGGGCACCAGTGGCAAATTTGCCAATCTTGGTATTCTCTGGCAAATGCCAAACGTCCTGCATTGTTTTGGGCTGTAAGCACAACCCCCACCTGTGGACGTTGGGCCCTCATACAACCCTCATGGAGTCTGTTTCTGACCGTTTGAGCAGACACATGCACATTTGTGGCCTGCTGGAGGTCATTTTGCAGGGCTCTGGCAGTGCTCCTCCTGCTCCTCCTTGCACGAAGGCGGAGGTAGCGGTCCTGCTGCTGGGTTGTTGCCCTACGGCCTCCTCCACGTCTCCTGATGTACTGGCCTGTCTCCTGGTAGCGCCTCCATGCTCTGGACACTACGCTGACAGACACAGCAAACCTTGCCACAGCTCGCATTGATGTGTCGTCCTGGATGAGCTGCACTACCTGAGCCACTTGTGTGGGTTGTAGACTCCGTCTCATGCTACCACTAAAGTGAAAGCACCGCCAGCATTCAAAAGTGACCAAAACATAAGCCAGAAAGCATAAGAACTGAGGAGTGGTCTTTGGTCACCACCTGCAGAACCACTCCTTTATTGTGGGTGTCTTGCTAATTGCCTATATTTTCTACCTGTTGTCTATTCAATTTGCACAACAGCATGTGAAATATATTGTCAATCAGTGTTGCTTCCTAAGTGGACAGTTTGATTTCACAGAAGTGTGATTGACTTGGATTTACATTGTGTTGTTTAAGTGTTCCCTTTATTTTTTTGAGCAGTGTATGTATTTATAGTATTCACACCCCTTTTACACATAAAGTTGAACTTGTACATCAAGCTGCCTCTTGCTACAGAAACAGGAGATAGGCTCCTGCCCTATGAGCTGTTCTGGCTTGCTTGTGCAAGGAAACTTACTTACCTCATCTCTGTACCCCACACATACAACTATCTGTAAGGACCCTCTGTGAGAACTGGTAGCAGAGAATTTCAACCACAAAGATGAGGGAGTTTTCCAATGCCTTGGAAAGATAGGTGCCTAATGGTAGATGGGTAAATAAAAAAAACAATTTGAATGGTGTCTCACTACAAAGAAACAGGTGTCTTACTCAGTTGCTGGAGAGGAAGGAAACTGCTCAGAGATTTCACCATGAGGCCAATGGTGACTTTAAAACAGTAACAGAGTTAAAAGGATCTGCCCCTTTATTTCAGTTTTCACCCAAAATAACATACCCAAATTTAACTGCCTGTAGCTCAGGCATTGAAGCTAGGATATGCATATTCCTGATACAATTTGAAAGGAAACTCTTTGACGTTTGTGGAAATGTGAAATGTGAAATGTGAATGTAGGAGAATATAACACATTAGATCTGGTAAAAGAAAATACAAAGACAAAAATAACACTTAAAAGAAACCAATTTAACCATCATCTTTGAAATGCAAGAGAAAGGCCATAGTGTATTTTTCCAGCCCAGGCACAATTTAGATTTTGGCCACTAGATGGCAGCAGTGAATGATCCAATGGAAACATTCTATTTCTGTTCAAAATCTTGTATCAAGACTGCCCAAATGTGCCTAATTGGTTTATTAATAAATTTTCAATTTCAAAACTGTGCACTCTCCACAAACAATAGCATGGTATTCTTTCACTGTAATATATACTGTAAATTCGACAGTGCAGTTAGATTAACAAGAATTTAAGCCAATATCAGATATGTCTATGTCTTGGCAAAAGGTCTTGTTACTTACAACCTCATGCTAATCCATTAGCCTACTTTAGCTCAACCATCCAATGTGGGACCCACAGATCCTGAAGAAGTTTTAACAATAGTAAAATCCTGTTTGCAACAAGGCACTAAAGTAAAACTGCAAAAAAATGTGGCAAAGAAAGAAATACACTTTTTGTCCTGAATACAAAGTGTAATGTTTGGGGCAAATCCAATACAACACATAACTGAGTACCACTCTACACATTTTCAAGAATAGTGGCGGTTGCATCATGATATGGGTATGATTGTAATCTTTAAGGACTGGGGAGTTCTTCAGGTAAAAAAATACATGGAATGGAGCTAAGCACAGGCAGAATCTTACTGGAAAACCTGGTTCAATATGTTTTCCATCAGACACTGGGAAATTACATCACCTTTCAGCAGAACAATAACCTAAAACACAAGGCCAAATCTGACACTGGAGTTGCTTACCAGTTAATGTTTGTGAGTGGCAGGGTTACAGTTTTGACTTGAAGATCTATGGCAAGACCTGAAAATCGCTGTCTAGCAAGGATCAACAACCAATTTTTGACAGAGATTGAAGAATTTTGATAAGTATAATTGGCAAATGTTGCACAATCCAGGTGTGGAAAGCTCTTAGAGACTTACCCAGAAAGACTCAAAGCTTTAGTCACTGTCAAAGGTACTTCTACAAAGTATTGACTCAGGGGTGCGAATATGAGATATTTCTGTATTTACTTTTCACAAAATTTGTAAAGATTTCTAAAAACATGTTTCCACTTTGTCATTATGGGGAATTGTGTGTAGATGATAATTTTGGGGGAATAAATGTTGAATTCAGGCTGTAACACAACAAAATGTGGAATAAGTCAAGGGGTGTAAATACTTTCTGAATGCACTGTATATTATATAAATATGTATATTCTGGACGCTGACATTAATTGTTCTAATATTTACATATTTCTTAATTCCTTTCTTTTTATTTTGGGGATTTGTTTGTATTGCTTTGCATTGTTAGGTATTACTGCATCATTGGAGCTAGGAACATAAGCATTTCTCTACACAAATATGTGTATGCGACCAATAAAATTAGATTTGATTTGAGCTGAGGCATTGCTCAGCTGCAGGCAATCCGTAAACTGTCCAGACCTGGATAACATTCCATTTCTCTCCTGTTGCTCTCTCGCCTCTCTCTCGCTCTCTCTTTCCCTCCCTCCCTCCCTCCCTCACTCCCTCTTTCTCATACTCTCTCCTCCGCTCCACTCTAAGCACCCATCAATACAGCGGCTGAGGCTATCAGCGCCCACGCTCCGCTCGGCCCTGCCTCTGACTGGAGCTATGGCCTGTGTGAATGTGTGAGTGTGTGTGTGTGTGTGTGTGTGTGTGTGTGTGTGTGTGTGTGTGTGTGTGTGTGTGTGTGTGTGTGCGTGCGTGCGTGCGTGCGTGCGTGCGTGCGTGCGTGCGTGTCCGCGAGCCACCCCTAATTGGACTAATGAACACTGCCAGTCACAGTTGCACTCCTCTGAAGGGCTCCATTCTGTCACTCTTGGCGACTGATCAGCCGGCTCGGCTCTACAGTGCAATGCGGACCAATCCTCCCCTCCTGGCTCTGCTAGTGGGTAAGCTACTGGCTCCTTGATGGATGTGTCCATTCCCTGACCACTCAGTATCCATCTCTCTCCCTGCACCCAGATCCTAGCCTGGTATGCTACACCCAGACAGTACCATGCACATCTCAATGGATGGAGGAGCCACACTGAACAAAACATTACATCTTAGCCATCCAACTCCTGCAGCAACAGAATGAAACCAGCGACCTCATCCTAATGAATACTCAAAAGGAGTTCACTTTTGTCCTTATTCATGTTTTATTTAATGAGTCCTGGGTTGTTGGGTGATTTGCATGTTATTGCGTGCTACACAGACATACTGCACTAACCTATATTCATGGTCACACGGACAGAAATAAAGGGACATTTTCGTGAAATGTTTCGACTGCTTTGTCTGTTTATACACTCTGGGAAAAAAGGTCACAAATTGTACTTTAAGGGGTACAAATGCTTTTCACTGTAATGGTACCCTATAAGGCAGTGTTTCTCAAACTTAGTCCTGGGGACCCCCTGGGTGCACATTTAGTTTTTTTGCCCTTGCACTACACAGCTGATTCAAGCAACCAACTCATCATCAAGCTTTGGTTAATGGTATCTTATTAGGATCCCCATTAGCTGTTGCAAAAGCAGCAGCTACTCTTCCTGAGGTGCACACAAAACATGAAACAATGACATAATACAGAATATTAATAGACAAGAACAGCTCAAGGACAGAATTGCATCGAATATTTTTTAAAGGCACACGTAGCCTTACATATCAATACGTACACACAAACTATCTAGATCAAACAGGGGAGCGGCGTTATGCCGTGAGGTGTTCATTTGTTTCTTTTTTAAAATCAGGTTTGCTGTTCATTTGAGCAATATGAGATGGAGGGAAGTTCCATGCAATAATGGCTCTATATAATACTGTACACTTCCTTGAATTTAAACTGGGGATGTGAAAAGACCCCTGGTGGCATGTCTGGTGGAGTAAGTGTGTGTGTCAGCGCTGTGTAAGTTATGAAAGCAATTTGAGATTTTCAACACATCGATGTTTCTAATGAAAAGAAGAAGTGATGCAGTCACTCTCTCCTCAACTCTTAGTCAAGAGAGACTGGCATGCATATTATTTATATTAGCCCTTTTGCAGGGCTCTGGCAGTGCTCCTCCTAAAATGAAGAGCAAGACGTGTTGCTCTTTTCTGGGCCAACTGCAGCTTAACTAGGACTTTCCTTGCAGCACTCAACCACACGACTGGACAATAATCAAGATTAGACAAAACTAGAGTCTGCAGGACTTGCTTTTTGGAGTGTGGTGTCAAAAAAGCAGAGCATCTCTTTATTACGGACAGACCTCTCCCATCTTATAAACCATATAATCTATATGGTTTCACCATGACTGTTTACAATCTAAGGTAATACCAAGTCATTTAGTCTCCTCAACTTGCTCAACAGCCACAACATTCATTACCAGATTCAGCTGAGGTGCCAAATACAATGCTCTTAGTATTAGAGATGTTCAGAACCAGTTTATTACAGGCCACCTCTTCCAAAACAGACTGCAAGACTTTGTTAAGGGTTTCAGTGACTTTATTAGCTGTGGTTGCTGATGCGTTTATGGTTGAATCATCAGCATACATGGACACATATGCTTTGTTTAATGACAGTGGCAGGTCATTGTAAATATAGAAAAGGGTAGAGGGCAAAGAAAGCTGCCCTGTGGTACACCACACATTACATGTTTGACATTAGAGAAGCTTCCTTTAAAGAAAATCCTTTGAGTTCTATTAGATAGATTGCTCTGAATCCATTATATGGCAGAGGATGAAAAGCCATAACACATACAGTTGAAGTCGGAAGTTTACATACACCTTAGCCAAATACATTTAATCCTAGCAAAAATTCCCCGTCTTAGGTCAGTTAGGATCACCACTTTTTTTTAAAATGTGAAATGTCAGAATAATAGTAGAGAGAATGATTTATTTCAGCTTTTCTTTCTTTCATCACATTCCCAGTGGGACAGAAATGTACATACACTCAATTAGTATTTGGTGTAACTGAGTCAGGTTTGTAGGCCTCCTTGCTCATACAGGCTTTTTCAGTTCAGCCCATACATTTTCTATAGGATTGAGGTAAGGGCTTTGTGATGGCCACTCCAATACCTTGACTTTGTTTTCTTTAAGTATGCTTGGGGTCATTGTTCATTTGGAAGTGTCATGTTTTGTCATTGATTATCATGCCTTGTCCCTGTTCTTCTCCTTCTATTCGTTTCCCTCTGCTGGTCTTATTAGGTTCTTTCCCTCTTTCTATCCCTCTCTCTCCCCCTCCCTCTCTCACTCTCCCGCTCTCTCTTCTCTCTATCGTTCCGTTCCTGCTCCCAGCTGTTCCTATTCCCCTAATCAATCATTTAGTCTTCCCACACCTGTTCCCGATCCTTTTCCCTGATTAGAGTCCCTATTTCTCTCCTTGTTATTCGTTTCTGCCCTGTCGGTTCCTTGTCTAGAATTCACCGTGCTGTGTTTGTGTATCGCCCTGTCGTGTCGTGTTTTCCTCAGATGCTGCGTGGTGAGCAGGTGTCTGAGTCTGTTTGGTTCAAGTGCCTTCCCGAGGCAACCTGCTGTTCACCTGCTGTTCAAGATCGAGTCTCCAGTTTGTCCTCGTCATTTCGAGTGAAAGTTGTGTTTTTTGATTGTATTTACTTTACTGGATTAAAGACTCTGTTTTCGCCAAGTCGCTTTTGGGTCCTCTTTCACCTGCATGACAGAAGGAACCGACCAAGGAATGGACCCAGCGACTTCAGACGCTCGTTACACTGCCGTCGAGATCCAAGGAGCCATGCTCGGCAGACACGAGCAGGAATTGTCTGCTGCTCGCCATGCCGTGGAGAACCTGGCCGCTCAGGTTTCCGACCTCTCTGGACAGTTCCAGAGTCTTCGTCTCGTGCCACCTGTTACTTCCTGGCCTGCCGAGCCTCCAGAACCTAGGGTTAATAACCCACCTTGCTACTCCGGGCAGCCCACTGAGTGCCGCTCCTTTCTCACGCAGTGTGAGATTGTGTTCTCTCTCCAACCCAACACATACTCTAGAGAGAGAGCTCGGGTTGCTTACGTCATTTCACTCCTTACTGGCCGGGCTCGAGAATGGGGCACAGCTATCTGGGAGGCAAGGGCTGATTGCTCTAACAAGTACCAGAACTTTAAAGAGGAGATGATTCGGGTTTTTGACCGTTCAGTTTTTGGTAGGGAGGCTTCTAGGGCCCTGGCTTCCCTATGCCAAGGTGAACGGTCCATAACGGATTATTCTATTGAGTTTCGCACTCTTGCTGCCTCTAGTGAGTGGAACGAGCCGGCGCTGCTCGCTCGTTTTCTGGAGGGACTCCACGCAGTGGTTAAGGATGAGATTCTCTCCCGGGAGGTTCCTTCAGATGTGGACTCTTTGATTGCTCTCGCCATCCGCATAGAACGACGGGTAGATCTTCGTCACCGGGCTCGTGGAAGAGAGCTCGCATCAACGGTGTTTCCCTGCTCCGCATCGCAACCATCTCCCTCCTCTGGCTCAGAGACTGAGCCCATGCAGCTGGGAGGGATTCGCATCTCGACTAAGGAGAGGGAACGGAGGATCACCAACCGCCTGTGCCTCTATTGCGGAGTTGCTGGACATTTTGTTAATTCATGTCCAGTAAAAGCCAGAGCTCATCTGTAAGCGGAGGGCTACAGGTGAGCGCAACTACTCAAGTCTCTCCATCAAAATCCTGTACTACTTTGTCGGTCCATCTACGCTGGACCGGTTCGGGTGCTACATGTAGTGCCTTGATAGACTCTGGGGCTGAGGGTTGTTTCATGGACGAAGCATGGGTTCGGAAACATGACATTCCTTTCAGAGAGTTAGAGAAGCCTACGCCCATGTTCGCCTTAGATGGTAGTCATCTTCCCAGTATCAGATTTGAGACACTACCTTTAACCCTCACAGTATCTGGTAACCACAGCGAGACTATTTCTTTTTTGATTTTTCGTTCACCATTTACACCTGTTGTTTTGGGTCATCCCTGGCTAGTATGTCATAATCCTTCTATTAATTGGTCTAGTAATTCTATCCTATCCTGGAACGTTTCTTGTCATGTGAAGTGTTTAATGTCTGCCATCCCTCCCGTTTCTTCTGTCCCTACTTCTCAGGAGGAACCTGGCGATTTGACAGGAGTGCCGGAGGAATATCATGATCTGCGCACGGTCTTCAGTCGGTCCCGAGCCAACTCCCTTCCTCCTCACCGGTCGTATGATTGTAGTATTGATCTCCTTCCGGGGACCACTCCTCCTCGGGGTAGACTATACTCTCTGTCGGCTCCCGAACGTAAGGCTCTCGAGGATTATTTGTCTGTGTCTCTTGACGCCGGTACCATAGTGCCTTCTTCCTCTCCGGCCGGGGCGGGGTTCTTTTTTGTTAAGAAGAAGGACGGTACTCTGCGCCCCTGCGTGGATTATCGAGGGCTGAATGACATAACGGTTAAGAATCGTTATCCGCTTCCCCTTATGTCATCAGCCTTCGAGATTCTGCAGGGAGCCAGGTGCTTTACTAAGTTGGACCTTCGTAACGCTTACCATCTCGTGCGCATCAGAGAGGGGGACGAGTGGAAAACGGCGTTTAACACTCCGTTAGGGCATTTTGAGTACCGGGTTCTGCCGTTTGGTCTCGCCAATGCGCCAGCTGTTTTTCAGGCATTAGTTAATGATGTTCTGAGAGACATGCTGAACATCTTTGTTTTTGTCTATCTTGACGATATCCTGATTTTTTCTCCGTCACTCGAGATTCATGTTCAGCACGTTCGACGTGTTCTACAGCGCCTTTTAGAGAATTGTCTCTACGTAAAGGCTGAGAAGTGCTCTTTTCATGTCTCCTCCGTTACTTTTCTCGGTTCCGTTATTTCCGCTGAAGGCATTCAGATGGATTCCGCTAAGGTCCAAGCTGTCAGTGATTGGCCCGTTCCAAGGTCACGTGTCGAGTTGCAGCGCTTTTTAGGTTTCGCTAATTTCTATCGGCGTTTCATTCGTAATTTCGGTCAAGTTGCTGCCCCTCTCACAGCTCTTACTTCTGTCAAGACGTGTTTTAAGTGGTCCGGTTCCGCCCAGGGAGCTTTTGATCTTCTAAAAGAACGTTTTACGTCCGCTCCTATCCTCGTTACTCCTGACGTCACTAGACAATTCATTGTCGAGGTTGACGCTTCAGAGGTAGGCGTGGGAGCCATTCTATCCCAGCGCTTCCAGTCTGACGATAAGGTTCATCCTTGCGCTTATTTTTCTCATCGCCTGTCGCCATCTGAGCGCAACTATGATGTGGGTAACCGTGAACTGCTCGCCATCCGCTTAGCCCTAGGCGAATGGCGACAGTGGTTGGAGGGGCGACCGTTCCTTTTGTCGTTTGGACAGACCATAAGAACCTTGAGTACATCCGTTCTGCCAAACGACTTAATGCCCGTCAAGCTCGTTGGGCGTTGTTTTTCGCTCGTTTCGAGTTTGTGATTTCTTACCGTCCGGGTAGCAAGAACACCAAGCCTGATGCCTTATCCCGTCTGTTTAGTTCTTCTGTGGCTTCTACTGATCCCGAGGGGATTCTTCCTTATGGGCGTGTTGTCGGGTTAACAGTCTGGGGAATTGAAAGACAGGTTAAGCAAGCACTCACGCACACTGCGTCGCCGCGCTTGTCCTAGTAACCTCCTTTTCGTTCCTGTTTCCACTCGTCTGGCTGTTCTTCAGTGGGCTCACTCTGCCAAGTTAGCTGGTCATCCCGGTGTTCGAGGCACTCTTGCGTCTATTCGCCAGCGCTTTTGGTGGCCGACTCAGGAGCGTGACACGCGCCGTTTCGTGGCTGCTTGTTCGGACTGCGCGCAGACTAAGTCGGGTAACTCTCCTCCTGCCGGTCGTCTCAGACCGCTCCCCATTCCTTCTCGACCATGGTCTCACATCGCCCTAGACTTCATTACCGGTCTGCCTTTGTCTGCGGGGAAGACTGTGATTCTTACGGTTGTCGATAGGTTCTCTAAGGCGGCACATTTCATTCCCTCGCTAAACTTCCTTCCGCTAAGGAGACGGCACAAATCATTATCGAGAATGTATTCAGAATTCATGGCCTCCCGTTAGACGCCGTTTCAGACAGAGGCCCGCAATTCACGTCACAGTTTTGGAGGGAGTTCTGTCGTTTGATTGGTGCGTCCGTCAGTCTCTCTTCCGGGTTTCATCCCCAGTCTAACGGTCAAGCAGAGAGGGCCAATCAGACGATTGGTCGCATACTACGCAGCCTTTCTTTCAGAAACCCTGCGTCTTGGGCAGAACAGCTCCCCTGGGCAGAATACGCTCACAATTCGCTTCCTTCGTCTGCTACCGGGTTATCTCCGTTTCAGAGTAGTCTGGGTTACCAGCCTCCTCTGTTCTCATCCCAGCTTGCCGAGTCCAGCGTTCCCTCCGCTCAAGCGTTTGTCCAACGTTGTGAGCGCACCTGGAGGAGGGTGAGGTCTGCACTTTGCCGTTACAGGGCACAGACTGTGAGAGCCGCCAATAAACGCAGGATTAAGAGTCCAAGGTATTGTTGCGGCCAGAGAGTGTGGCTTTCCACTCGCAACCTTCCTCTTACGACAGCTTCTCGTAAGTTGACTCCGCGGTTCATTGGTCCGTTCCGTGTCTCCCAGGTTGTCAATCCTGTCGCTGTGCGACTGCTTCTTCCGCGACATCTTCGTCGCGTCCATCCTGTCTTCCATGTCTCCTGTGTCAAGCCCTTTCTTCGCACTCCCGTTCGTCTTCCCTCCCCCCTCCCGTCCTTGTCGAGAGCGCACCTATTTACAAGGTACATAAGATCATGGACATGCGTTCTCGGGGACGGGGTCACCAATACTTAGTGGATTGGGAGGGTTACGGTCCTGAGGAGAGGAGTTGGGTTCCGTCTCGGGACGTGCTGGACCGTTCACTCATTGATGATTTCCTCCGTTGCCGCCAGGATTCCTCCTCGAGTGCGCCAGGAGGCGCTCGGTGAGTGGGGGGTACTGTCATGTTTTGTCATTGATTATCATGCCTTGTCCCTGTTCTTCTCCTTCTATTCGTTTCCCTCTGCTGGTCTTATTAGGTTCTTTCCCTCTTTCTATCCCTCTCTCTCCCCCTCCCTCTCTCACTCTCCCGCTCTCTCTTCTCTCTATCGTTCCGTTCCTGCTCCCAGCTGTTCCTATTCCCCTAATCAATCATTTAGTCTTCCCACACCTGTTCCCGATCCTTTTCCCTGATTAGAGTCCCTATTTCTCTCCTTGTTATTCGTTTCTGCCCTGTCGGTTCCTTGTCTAGAATTCACCGTGCTGTGTTTGTGTATCGCCCTGTCGTGTCGTGTTTTCCTCAGATGCTGCGTGGTGAGCAGGTGTCTGAGTCTGTTTGGTTCAAGTGCCTTCCCGAGGCAACCTGCTGTTCACCTGCTGTTCAAGATCGAGTCTCCAGTTTGTCCTCGTCATTTCGAGTGAAAGTTGTGTTTTTTGATTGTATTTACTTTACTGGATTAAAGACTCTGTTTTCGCCAAGTCGCTTTTGGGTCCTCTTTCACCTGCATGACAGGAAGACCCATTTGCGACCAAGCTTTAACTTCCTGACTGATGTCTTGATATGTTGATTCAAAATATCAACATAATTTTCCATCCTCACGATGCCATCTATTTTGTGAAGTGGACCAGTCCCTCCTGCAGCAAAGCACCGCCACAACATGCTGCCACCCCCGTGCTTCACAGTTTGATGGTGATTACTCTCTTGCAAGCCTCCCCTTTAACCTCCAATCATAACGATGGTCATTATGGCCAAACAGTTCTATTTTTGTTTCATCAGACCAGAGGACATTTCTCCAAAAAGTACAATCTTTGTCCCCATGTGCAGTTCCAAACCGGCTTTTTTATGGCGGTTTTGGAGCAGTGGCTTCTTCCTTGCTGAGCGGCCTTTCAGGTTATGTCGATATAGGACTTGTTTTACTGTGGATAGAGATACTTTTGTACCTGTTTCCTCCAGCATCTTCACAAGGTCCTTTGCTGTTGTTCTGGGATTCATTCGCACTTTTCACACCAAAGTACGTTAATCTCTAGGAGACAGAACACGTCTCCTTCCTGAGAGGTATGATGGCTGCGTGGTCCCATGGTGTTTAAACTTGCGTACTATTGTTTGTACAGATGAGCGTGGTACCTTCAGGCATTTGGAAATTGCTCAGAAGGATGAACCAGACTTGTGGAGGTCTACAGTTATTTTTCTCCAATTGACTCAGATGATGTCAATTAGCCTATCAGAAGCTTCTGAAGCCATGACATAATTTTCCAAGCTGTTTAAAGGCACAGTCAACTTCTGACCCACTGTATTTGTGATACAGTGAATTAAAAGTGAAATAATCTGTCTGTAAACAATTGTTGGAAAATGTACTTGTGTAATGCACAAAACTATAGTTTTTTAAGAATAAATTTGTGGAGTGGCTGAAAAATAAGTTTTAATGACTCCATCCTAAGTGGATGTAAACCTCCAACTTCAACTGTGTGATTTTTCAAAAAAGGCTTCCTGAAATCTAACAGTACAGTCCCACAATCTTCTTATTATCAATTTATTTCAACCAAACATCAGTCATTTGTGTCAGAGCAGTACTTGTTGAGTGCCCTTCTCTTTAAGCATGCTGAATGTATGTTGTCATTGTTTTACAGAGAAATAGCATGGTATTTGGTCAAACACAATGTTTTCCAACAGTTTGCTAAGAGCTGGCAGCAAGCTCATAGGTCTGCTGTTAGAACCAGTAAAGGCCGCTTTACAACTCTTGAGTAGTGGAATGACTTTGGCTTCCCTCCAGGCCTGAGGAAAAATACTTTCCTCTAGGCTCAGATTAAAGATATGACAGATAGCTATAGGAGTAGCTATAGAGTCAGCTACCATCCTCAATAGTTTCCCATCTAAGTTGTCAATGCCAGGTTTGTCATTACTGATCGATAATAATTTTTCCACCTCTCCCACACTAACTTCAAACTTGCAATGCTTTTCATTCATTATTCTAATAATTATTTTGCACTCTTCGTTGTTGGCATTTCCTGCCTAAGTTTGCCCGCTTTAACAATGGTGTAATCATTCAAATAACAACATCAAATGGTTTTGTGATTAATAAATCTTCTGATTTGATGAAAGATGGAGTTGAATTAGTCTTTCTGCCCATAATTGAATTTAAAGTACTCCGACATTTTTTTTCTCATCATTCTTTATGTCATTGATCTTGGCGTCGTAATACAGTCTTCTTTCTTTGGTTGATTTTATTCCATTTTTCTTTCCTCATCAGTCCACGGTGCCTTAACAGGTCTAACAGTCCGTTTCTTAAGAGGTACATGTTTATTAACAATTGGAAGAAGCAATTTCCCAAATTCATCAAGTGTAGCACCTGTATGGTTCCTACGAATCACATCAAACCAACACATATGTTTTAACATCATCCGCATAAATGTTTTGTATTGATCTCTTATTCACTATTTTAGGCTCAGCTTTTGGAACTTCGGCTTTTCTGGATATAACCACTATATTGTGATCACTGCATCCAATGGGTACGGATACAGCTTTAGAACACAGTTCTACAGTATTAGTAAAAATGGGATGATCTTGTCTCTGTAGTGTTTGTACACACCCTGGTTGACTAGTAACTTGAACTAAATTACAGACACTGATTACAGTGAGATGCTTCCTCTTGAGTGGACAGCCCGATGAAAACCAGTCAATATTCAGGTCCCCAAGAAAGTAGGGCTCCTTGTTTACATGTGGCTCTGAATACACAGCAACACCTCCCCCATGAGGATTTCTGTCTCTTCTATAGATGTTATACCCTTGTATTTCTACTGATGTATGATCAAATGACTTATCTAAGTGATTCTCAGAAATGGCTGATATATTACTGTTATTTGATGTTAGCAAGTTATTGATTTCTAAGGCTACATATATTAATATGGGCTATTTTCAGCCCTTTCCTGGGTAGCTTATCAGAGACAGACATAATATGGAAAAGAGCAAACAAAGCAAGTGAAAAAAATATACATTCAGCAGTCCATTAATCAATAGGTGTGTGTGTGTGTGTGTGTGTGTGTGTGTGTGTGTGTGTGTGTGTGTGTGTGTGTGTGTGTGTGTGTGTGTGTGTGTGTGTGTGTGTGTGTGTGTGTGTGTGTGTGTGTGTGTGTGTGTGTGTGTGTGTGTGTGTGTGTGTGTGTGTGTGTGTGTGTGTGTGTGTGTGTGTGTGTACTGAGGGGTTAAAGCTACGAACCCAATTGCTTGGCTCTTTTTTCATCACTACCAGGCTTTTGGGAGGGAGCGTGGACAATGAGCCTGTCATAGCATATGCAAGCAATGTCCCCACGTGCCCTGGCAGCTTTAATGGCTGGGATAAGTTCTTTCCTCTTCTGGCGCACATAGAGGACTATCGAGCTAGCCAGTGTAGATGAAGGGGAGGAGACAGGTTAAATAAGGATTCCTAAGCCTTGAGACAATTGAGACATGGATTGTGTGTGTGTGACATTGAGGGTGAATAGGCAAGACAAAAAACAAGTGCCTTTGAATGGGGTATGGTAGTAGTACAACACGTTGTAGAGTCCTTGCCCTGACGAATTGAGGCAACTAAATATTAGTAAGGTGTTCCTGATGTTTGGTATACTCAGCGTAAATTGTCATTTGATTTGATGTAAGCCGTTATAACGACGTCGGTGTACATGCGTGCATGTATGAGTGTGTGTGTATGGGAGTGTGTGTATGAGTGTGTGTGTAGCAAAGCATCAGTGGGAAACACTCCAACAGAATAGTGCTGATGAGGTGTCTTTAACTCAAAAGAGGCCAGGAATTTCAAGTGAGGCAACCACCACTGTACACAAGGTCTAAAACTGTCGACTAAAATAGTTATTTGAGAAGAACATCCAAAAACAATGAGTCAAAATGTATATTATCCCTCGCATATAGAAACAACACATTAGAATGTGTTTTATGTACGTCCATAGTCCAATGATTATCCCTGGGGTTAAGAACTGTCTCCCAACGTGCCCCTCTTTGATGATGTCAGTGCTTTAATTTAAGGAGTGAGGGACAGGGGGGAACACAGGTACACAGGTACACAGACACACAGACACACACACACACACACACACACACACACACACACACACACACACACACACACACACACACACACACACACACACACACACACACACACACACACACACACACACACACACACACACACACACACACACACACACACACAGTGATTTTAAGGAGTGAGGGACAGAGACAGGTCAGCTGGTCAGAGGCCCTTACCGCTGTATATTGTGCTGTGGACTTTGGCAATGTCTCAAATATCAACCTTAGTCCTATTTAGTGCACTGGATTTTACCAGAGAATTCTGAGCCCTGGTCAAAAGTAATGAACTGAAGGGAATAGGGTGCCATTTGGAATGCAGGCCAAAGGCCCTTAGCGCTGTGCTGTATTATACTCTGCTGTGGCTATCTGTCAGCTCGGCTAGCACTGTGATGGGGCTGGACAGACACACTGAGCAAAACGTGTCAAGTCAGGGAGCAGCAGATGACTCGAAGGAGGAAGGAGGGATTGAGGGTGGGAGTACATGGTGGACAAAGAGAAAGGGGGGAGCGGGGGAGCGGGCGAGAAAGAGAGGGGAATATGGAGAGAGGAGAGAGAGAGAGAAATATGAGGAAGGAGAGAACCGGAGAGGGTGGAAGAGAAGAGACAGAGATCCCCACTTTCCCTCGCCTTTTCTATCATCCCCTGGATATTGAGAGAGAGAGCGAGTGAGCGAGTGAGTGAGTGAGTGAGTGAGTGAGTGAGTGAGTGAGTGAGTGAGTGAGTGAGAGAGAGAGAGAGAGAGAGAGAGAGAGAGAGAGAGAGAGAGAGAGAGAGAGAGAGAGAGAGAGAAAGAGAGACAATGGGAAGAGGATAGAAAGAGAGAGGGAGATTATACAGCACTGGCGAACAAGCAAACAATGGAATGAATGGCAGCTATTAATAGAGAGAGAATGGAGTGAATGGACACAAAAGTGGATACACGTAAAAAAAATGTCTTGTTGTTTACCTGTAAGTTACTGTAAAAGAAAGGAAAGGAACAGTATGTTACAGTACATTATTTATATTATTACTATTTTACAGTATACTGTTGTACAGGAATCTTTCAACCGGGATTTCTGAAAAACCTGGGAATTTTGGAAAAGTTAACAGTATTTTGCAACCCTACCTGCAAGTCATGCCCCTCACGCCATGTGACCTAGAATTAGGGAAATTCCGTACTGAAGTTCCTTACCTAACAAGGAACACATTTGCCTCTAGGACCCATAAGGTCGGCCATGATGGAGTTTCCACCATTTAACCTTTTTGAAGAAAACTCAAAACGCTACTCCTCTGCCACCGAATAAATGATACGCATTTGATGTATAGCATTGATGGAATAAAGGTCGCTCAACAAAATATGTTCCAAAAATATGGCGGCTACTGAACAATAAAACATTCACGTGGGCGTGATCTGCCACATAAATGGATATAAATCAGAAATTGATTGCTAGCTGGCAAGTATCTTCACTGACACTTTCAATCTCTCGCTGACCCAGTCTGAAATACCTACAGTTTAAGTTGGAAGTTTACATACCCCTTAGCCAAATACATTTCAACTCCGTTTTTCACAATTCCTGACATTTAGTCCTTGTAAAAAATTCCCTGTCCAATGTCAGTTAGGATCACCACTTTATTTTAAGAATGTGAAATGTCAGAATAATAGTAGAGAGAACGTTTTATTTCAGCTTTTCTTTCTTTCATCACATCCCAGTGGGTCAGACGTTTACATACACTTAATTAGTATTCAGTAGCATTGCCTTTAAATTGTTTAACTTGGGTCAAACATTTCGGGTAGCCTTCTACAAGCTTCCTACAATAAGTTGGGTGAATAGTGGTACCTATATCGACATAACTGTAATGAACTTCGTCTGTTGTTTGGAGAGAGTCAGACCGAAATGCAGCGTGTAGGTTACTCATGACTTTTAATGAAGATATATGCGGTACATGAAATAACTGAAAATACGAAAACAACAAACGAGTGAAACTAATACAGCCTATCTGGTGACTAACACCAAGACAGGTACAATCGCCCACGAAATACAACGCGCACTCAAGCTACCTAAATACGGTTCCCAATCCGAGACAACTAGAATCAGCTGACTCCAATTAGGAATCGCCTCAGGCAGCCAAGCCTAACTAGACACACCCCTACTAATACACACTCCCAATTAATACAAACCCCAATACGAAATACAACATATAAACCCATGTCACACCCTGGCCTACCCAAACATATAACAAAAACACAAGATACAATGACCAAGGCGTGACAATAACCGGAAAGGCCGCTCAGCAAGGAAGAAGCCACTGCTCCAAAACCTTCATAAAAAAGCCAGACTATGGTTTGTAACTGCACATGGGGACAAAGATCATACTTTTTGGAGAAATTTCCTTCGGTCTGACGAAACCAAAATAGAACTGTTTGGCCATAATGACCAGTGTTATATTTGGAGGAAGAAGGGGAAGGCTTGCAAGCTGAAGAATACCATCCCAACCATGAAGCACGGGGGTGGCAGCATCATGTTGTGGGGGTGCTTTGCTGCAATAGGGACTGGTGCACTTTACAAAATAGATGGCATCATGGGTGAGGAAAATGATGTGGATATATTGAAACAACATCTCAAGACATCAGTCAGGAAGTTAAAGCTTGGTCGCAAAAGGGTCTTCCAAATGGACAATGACCCCAAGCATACTTACAAAGTTGTGGCAAAATGGCTTAAGGGTAACAAAGTCATGGTATTGGAGTGGCCATCACAAATCCCTGACCTCAATTCTATAGATAATGTGTGGGCTGAACTGAAAAAGCGTGTGCGAGCAAGGCCTACAAACCTGACTCAGTTACACTTGCTCTGTCAAGAGGAATGGGCCAAAATTCACCCAATGTATTGTGTGAAGCTTGTGGAAGGCTACCTGAAATGTTTGACCCAAGTTAAACAATTTAAAGGCAATGCTACCAAATACTAATTGAGTGTATGTACATTTCGGACCCACTGGGAATGTGATGAAAGAAAGAAAAGCTGAAATAAACCATTCTCCCTACTATTATTTTGACATTTCACATTCTTAAAATAAAGTGGTGATCCTAACTAACCTAAAACAGGGAATTTTTATTAGGATTAAATGTCAGGAATTGTGAAAAACTGAGTTCAAATGTACTTGGCTAAGGTGTATGTATTCTTCCGACTTCAACTCTATAATTATATTTTATTATTAGCCTAATTCAGATAATGCAAGTCATAACATCAAGATGCCCTGCATGCCCAGCGCTCTCCTCACCCGCAACATTTCAGTCGCATGACGTACCCTACACTGCCTGTTCGGGTGGTGCTCGGTGGTCGTCGTCGCCAGTCTACTAGCCGCCACCGATCCCTTCTTCCTTTTCTGTTAGTTTAGTCTTATTAGTTGGACCTGTTCCTTGATTTTTGTCTATTTAAGCCTGTTTTACCCGCTTAGGTTTGTGCGGGATTATTTTTGTTCTCTGTCGGTTGTGGATGTGTTCTCATTGTTGTTTTCTCCGCACTGTTTGTCCTGTGTTTGGGCTGGTCAATGTTATGCGCCCTGTAATTTGGCGTGACCGTTTTGTGCCGGAGAATAAATATAACAAAAATCACCGAACCATCTGCTCTATGCGCTTGACTCCTACCCACCACTCCTGGTAACCTGTGACGCCCTTGTTTGTTACATTCCTCGTAAACAACAGGCATCGACTAACAGTGAAATGCTTACAGTCTTTACCGTAGATACTGTCTGCTGTGAATTATTACTATCTTTCATACGAATCCTAACCCTTTGACCCATTCCATACATCTGTTGTTTGTAATGAACATTCAGGAGGATGTACTTAGCTATAAAATGCTGTGACTCAAATCCGCTCGTTGGTCTCTCAACGAGTCACCTACGGGTGGGTCGTCGACCAGCTTCATTATTGCAATATTTAATTGATGTTATTAATAAATGTTAAATAAAGTAATATCCTGATTGGTGATTGACCTTGTCTCCCCTCATTATTGATTAGACTTTCCCCGACAGCGTGTGTGCATACGTGGGAGCGAGAGAGAGAGAGAGAGAGAGAGAGAGAGAGAGAGAGAGAGAGAGAGAGAGAGAGAGAGAGAGAGAGAGAGAGAGAGAGAGAGAGAGTGCGAGAGAGAGAGAGAGGGGAGAGAGAGAGAGAGATGGGCATTTTCTTCCTCATTGGTTAACCACCAGTCACACGTGTGTGTGTATGGGAGTGTGTGTGTATGGGAGTGTGTGTGTATGGGAGTGTGTGTGTATGGGAGTGTGTGTGTATGGGAGTGTGTGTGTATGGGAGTGTGTGTGTATGGGAGTGTGTGTGTCTGCATCTGTTCAGATCTCACAGCTGATTTAGAGAGAACATGCTAGAGAATGAGAGAGAGAGTGAGAATGAGAATGAAATGGGGCCAGTATATGTGACTCTTTTCAGGAAACTCGGCATATGTCGCGCGCCATTACTTCACAGGAGAGGCATTTGAAAGTAAACTTCTTATTTTTGTTATCAAAATGCCTATTTTTGGAAGAAATGCCTTCTGGAACATGTGAACTTTCATGTGCCTTAATAACAAACTTGTATGACATCTGTAAATGATGAATACGATTGTTAAATTCTGAGCCTAGTTGGTTTAGCCACGGAAAAAGACTCTCATTTGTGTCTGGAAGTAGCGTTAGCCAGTTAGCTTTGTGCTTGACTGCGGTTGTTAGGTTAGAACACTCAAATCAACAGTACTCTTCGGTCAGAGCGGCCAGAGTGCTGCTCCGAATGCTCAGAGAGCAAATATATCTGTATTTACTAATGGGCAATCTCACAACACTGAGTTTACAAACGCTCCGAAAACACTCTGGCGCTTCAGTTTAAATTGATGAACTCACCCATAGTATAAACCAGCCTTTAGTCTTGAAATCTTTGATTGTTCAATACAAGGCCTCATGTGAATCCTTAAAGAGCTGTGTGGCGCTACAGTGAAAATGTTGAATGGGTGTAGACAAAGAAGAGCTCTCCGGTAGGTGTACCAAAACATTGAAGGGCAATTTTCTCAAAAGCGATTTTAGAAGTCTATCAACTTTCAAAAAGCGGAATTACTTTCCCATTGTTCTTCAACTGTAACGTATGATGCACCGTTTTCTAGTTCTGAGTCTCGACATTTATCCAATGTAAAAAACATTGTTTCAAATGTTGCTACATAAGACCGAATCGAGCTGGCCGGTCACATGTGATAAAGAAGGAGTGTGAAAAGAGGCCAGAGAACTTGAGACGGCATGTTCTATCCCATTGCATGCCTGAGAGGAGTCTCCGACTCAGTATTACATCAGGGTATCAGTCTTTCACCTGAGCTCAACAGTCCAAAGCCTGGGCTGTATGGGGCTAAGCCTGGGGTCAGGTTGAGTTACAGCCGGTCTCATAGCCTGGGCTGTATGGGGCTAAGCCTGGGGTCAGGTTGGGTTACAGCAGGTCTCACAGCCTGGGCTGTATGGGGCTAAGCCTGGGGTCAGGTTGGGTTACAGCCGGTCTCACAGCATGGGCTGTATGGGGCTAAGCCTAGGGTCAGGTTGGGTTACAGCAGGCCTCACAGCCTGGGCTGTATGGGGCTAAGCCTGGGGTCAGGTTGGGTTATAGCAGGTCTCACAGCCTGGGCTGTATGGGGCTAAGCCTGGGGTCAGGTTGGGTTACAGCAGGTCTCACAGCCTGGGCTGTATGGGGCTAAGCCTGGGGTCAGGTTGGGTTACAGCAGGTCTCACAGCATGGGCTGTATGAGGCTAAGCCTGGGGTCAGGTTGGGTTACAGCCGGTCTCACAGCCTGGGCTGTATGGGGCTAAGCCTGGGGTCAGGTTGGGTTACAGCAGGTCTCACAGCCTGGGCTGTATGGGGCTAAGCCTGGGGTCAGGTTGGGTTACAGCCGGTCTCACAGCCTGGGCTGTATGGGGCTAAGCCTGGGGTCAGGTTGGGTTATAGCAGGTCTCACAGCCTGGGCTGTATGGGGCTAAGCCTGGGGTCAGGTTGGGTTACAGCAGGTCTCACAGCCTGGGCTGTATGGGGCTAAGCCTGGGGTCAGGTTGGGTTACAGCAGGTATCACAGCCTGGGCTGTATGGGGCTAAGCCTGGGGTCAGGTTGGGGTACAGCCGGTCTCACAGCCTGGGCTGTATTGGGCTAAGCCTGGGGTCAGGTTGGGTTACAGCAGGTCTCACAGCCTGGGCGTATGGCCCTGTCCTACATCTGGAGATCACAGGTCGGAGACTCAGCCAAGGTACTGCCAAGTATGTGTGTGTGTGTGTGTGTGTGTGTGTGTGTGTGTGTGTGTGTGTGTGTGTGTGTGTGTGTGTGTGTGTGTGTGTGTGTGTGTGTGTGTGTGTGTGTGTGTGTGTGTGTGTGTGTGTGTGTGTGTGTGTGTGTGTGTGTGTGTGTAGTGAGACCTAACTGACTCTGTTAGTCTCTCGCAGGCACTCCATGTCAACGGTCGGGCTGTTCTTTTGAGGAGGCCTGAAATTAATTTTCCATGCTCCGACACTTGTTTGCTTAAGAGGCTGTTAGAATTCTTTCAGTAGGCCTGACTGCAGCAATCCTCCATGCAAATAACACTCACACACACGAGAACACACAAACACACTCAGACACACAGTTGCATTGTCACGCTGTTGCACACACACAGCTGACATTTCCTCTCCACACATTTTCTTCAGATTACTTCACATATTAGTTAAGCACTGCCAAGACCCCTTTCATTATTCTCCCTAATCTCCTCTCCTTACAGGGTCAGCTCATGCCCCCGCACCCCCCTACCCCTCCTCCTCCTCCTCCTCCCTCTGCCTCGCTCCACTCCGCCAGCTTAGCCGTGATGACATGTCGTCTCGGCCTCTTCTTCTTCCAACGCCCCCTCGTCCCACCGGGCTGCAGGTTGCAATAAGCGCCCACTGAGAGGCAGCATGCAGTGACCCACCTACCCATTTGCCTGGTGGACAGCGCTGATCACTAGTTAGCCGAGCAGCAGGCAGGCACTCTGGGGTTGGGTGGACACTTGCTAGGGGTGCCTGACATGGTAAGGGCTAAGGTTGGGGCTTACCTTAGGGGGAGTGTACTGAACAGTGGAACATCAACACTAGGCCCTCGTGCGGGCCGTATGGGCCCCCCCAGGCGAGATCAGCCTCTCAGACGGGCGATAGCATTAGCTCCCTGCCCACGCCTGCTAATACCAGTTAAGACAAGCCCGCCAGGCGAGCCGATCCACAGAGGAGCCGGGTCCAGTGTTACTGGAATTAAAGCTCTGTTGTTATGGTAATCCTCACACAAGACAACACAACCACGATCTGCAGGGGCAGCAATGTTGCCACGGTGATAAACATCACTCGAAACATCGGTGGAGAGAGCCTCAATTAAGGTGTGGATGGATGGATGGGATTCCAGTGTGAGAGCAACAAAGAGGATGATGTTTCTACTTTTATGTTGGCGTTCAAATGGGAAATGGTGTAAGTAGTATTCTGACTGAGAGGAAGGTTCCGGTTTAAAATGGAGAGGGTAGGCTTACATTTGGGCTTGCACCACACTCATTGTATTCACCGGTTAGGATGATACAACTCACGTACTGCGCTAATAAGAGCAGGTCCTTAGCTTGTCGAAACCTCTCACAAGTGGACGCTTGAATCTATCTTGTTCTATAAATATGACAGTTCAGGAAGGCGTACAGGATTACACATTTTGAGTAAACATCCTTTTTAGGGGAAGGGGGATCACAACATTGGGTTAATCCAACATAATCCTCAATTTAGACAAGAAATCAAAGCCCAGGGAGTTAAACACCTCCCTAAATGTTTTGGTTGTCCTGGTGGTAGGCTTCTTCTTCGGTGACATATTGGACACTGTACTGTTGCTTTCATCACAGAGATCAAAGCAAAGAAAACCCATTAAATAGAAAATTGAAGAGGCCTGTATTCATGTAGCTGGCTGTTGGCTGTCACACCGGTTTGTTGTTGCTGCTTCTTTCCCGGCATGACGTTGCACAAAGATCCGTCTTCTAGCTCTACGGCTGTTTCACTCCATGAACAGGCAACACAACAGCACAGAGGAACCAACAGGGACAGACCTCCCCTCAAACACACACACTACAGCCAGCCTCCATCCTTCAACTCTGTCACGTCCATCCTGTGGCTTTTTTTTGTTGTTCTCTTGTTCTCTCTCCACATCCATCTCTCTCCATCTCTAATCACTTTGTTCATCTCCATCGACTGCTCTCACTCTCTGTCTCTTGGTCTGTCTCTCTTTGTCTCTCTCTCTCTCTCTCTCTCTCTCTCTCTCTCTCTCTCTCTCTCTCTCTCTCTCTCTCTCTCTCTCTCTCTCTCTCTCTCTCTCTCTCTCTCTCTCTCTCTCTCTCTCTCTCTCTCTCTCTCTCTCTCTCTCTCTCAATGAACAATAACAATAAGCATACAGTAGAGGACATGTGCAGGTTGATTGGTCTGTCAGACACGGTCCCTCATCTTATGGCAGATGTAGTGCGTTGCCAACCCACAACACTCTGCGTCCTCCCTCAACAGGACGGGTAGCCTACTCCCATCAGAGAGGTGTTCATTCACTGCCTCATTAAGGTGTCCAGTTGAGCTTATTTTTAAACCTAAGTAATTGTAGTGTGTGCAGTACTCTATATATTTTGTACCAATTGAGAACTTTGGCCTAATTCCCTGAGATCTGGATCTTCTTTGGAAAATATTTCTTCCAGGTCTGACAGTACTGCTCTAGCAGGTTCAGGCTCTGCTGTAGGCCATCTGCTGTGGGTGACGGCAGGCATAGGTCATCTGCAAAGAGTAGGCATTTACCCTCTGAATTGTGGAGACTAACACCAGGGGCTGAGGATTTTTCTAGAATAGTGGCCAATTCGTTGATGTAAATATTGAAGTGTGCAGGGCTCAGATTGCAACCCTGGCGGAGGCCCCGCCTCTGGTTAAAGAAATCTGTTATTTTCTTAACAATTTTAATGCTGCACATATTTCCAGTATACATTGATTTAATTATGTCATATGTTTTACCCTTTACACCACTTTCAATAACTTTGTAGAACCGTCCTGTATGCCAAATAGAATCAAATGCTTTTTGGAAGTCGATAAAGCAAATGTATATTTTTGTGTGTAGGGTGTAAATATGATCAGTCATGCGATGTTTTGGTATAAATCCAATTTGGATTTTACTCAAGACATTGTGCTCTCTCTCTCTCTCTCGCTCTCTCTCTCTCTCTCTCTCTCTCCTTCCACTCAAGGTCTGACAGGGCTCTCTCAGTGGCTGTAATGGCCCTGGCGCTGTCATGTCGTCTCATCCAGTCCCATTAGGGCCTCTTACTTCCTGACTGGCATATTCTTAACTACCCCTCTCATTGGCACAGAGTACTACTGACTGAGCCTGAGGATATGGACCTGCCTATGGCAGCCCCAGTTGCCCTTCTTGGTCTGGACACTGCCCGGACACAGGGGGCAGCATGTCATTATGAAGGTGCTCAGGACAAGCCGTACTGCGTGCCACCCTCCTTCCATCCCTGCATTATATCTGGGTTTGATGTAAGCCTAGAGTGCTTAGTGGCGGTGGGTGCGGAGGAGGCAGGCAGACAGAGTAGGTCTCATGCTGGGTAGTGCCAGGGGCGAGCCGTAGGTGGATGCCAGTCCTGCCACTCTGACAACCACTGGGGAAGGTGGTGATGGAGGGAAAGAAGAGTGGCTGCTGCTGTTGCTGCTGCTGCTGGAGGCAGTCGGGAGAAGTTATGGATACGCAGAGTTGTGTTAAAGATCAGATGTGACTAGGAGGTTATTGGAGGGTAGTATGGAATAATCTGATTAGCGCATGGCCATGCCTGTGAGGGGAGAGGATGTTTAGGGAGCAGTAAGTTGAGGCTGCCTTAGCCTCAGTTGACTCAAGGGGTTGAAATACTTTGACCTATCCCTGCCCTTCTGTTCCCAGATACGGCTGGCAGAACTGGGGATATGTCGGAAAAATATAAAATCACTACTTTTATCCCCAGCCAATCAGGTCACTCCAGCAGCAGTGGTCTGCAGTGCCTCTGGCTTTGTCCTTATCAGTCCTTCAGGATTGAGGAGATGCTACTGGTCAGAGTTGGAGATGGCAGTGCAGGACCTTGGGCAGTTAAATGCAACTGCTGTTTTGCTCCATGCTGAAGACAGGTGACACTTCCCCCTAGGGCAGGGCCAACACCAGGGGAAATCCTATCAGGCCAATCCCAATTGCTCCTTCCAAATCCTCTCTGCTAAGCACCCCATGTCACTAACTATCACTCACACACACTTAACACACAGACAGTAAACACACACATTTACAAACACACCCAGAAAGTAAATGCAATGAAATCATATTCACACTTTACCCCAAACACACACAAAGCCCTTACCCCCTAGGATGCATGGCTGATTGGCTGGCACCATAGTGACCTAAATTACCCTGCCAGAAAGTGATAAAGGCTCTCTTTCATCAGAGTCAAGCTCTATCCCCTGGGGACCATAACTGAACCCTGGATGACCCACTATGGGGTCAGCAGCCAATAGGATGCTTTTTACTGTGCCCTGTATCTGGTACCACCATGGCTGTGTCCTAATGGCAGCCTACTCCATTTTAAAGTGCACTTATTTTGACCAAAGCCCTATTGGTTCTGGTCAAAAGTAGTGCACCATGTAAGGGAATAGGGTGCCGCGTGGTACTCACCCCTTGTCAACGGATGCCCATTACCGTCTCCTAGATCAGGTAGCACTGTGGTCGTGGAGATCTTTCATGAGCCATTCTTCCCTCATGAGGGTAAAGACTAGCCTGCAGCCCAGATGGTAACCTGTTCCCGATATAGTGCACTACTATGGGCCCTGGTGAAAAGTGAAGCGCTACGTACAATAGGGCATAGCGTGCCATTTGGGACACGGCCTCGAGGCGGAATGGGCTCATGAGAATATGAGTTGCTGAGAAAGTAACCAGACTTCACATAGATCTGAAAATCACCCCGCGCAGAGAGAAAGGCCTGTCGTACACACTCAGCCCTAAAAAGTGTGAAACGTGCTCATTCTGTCAGCTTAGCTCATACTATCATGTCGGTGTGTTTCAGAGAGAGAGAGAGAGAGAGAGAGAGAGAGAGAGAGAGAGAGAGAGAGAGAGAGAGAGAGAGAGAGAGAGAGAGACTCAGTGGTCTACAGTGCATTTGTCTAACATAGGTTGTATCCCAAATGGAACACTATGCCCCATATTAGTGTACTACTTTTGACCAGAAGTGTTTAGACTTTTCTGTGTGTGTGGGTTGTGGGGAATGTGTGTGTGTTGTGTGTGTTTCGGGAGTGGATTTGGGCCATTGTCACGACAGGATCATAAGGGCATCTGGGTGTGTGCCTTTATTGGGCTGGGCTCCTGCACCACAACTGTCCCAAACTGTTACCACTTTTCTTTCCACCTCCTCATCCCTTCATCCCCATACTCTCCTTCACTACTATCACACTATCCATCCATATTTGGCCTTGGGTGGGGGAGGGAGGGATGGAGGGATGGAGCGATGGGCAGGGTTGTTTTAAGGGGTTTTAGGTGTTATTGTCCACCACTCGGCTTAAGGGGGTTATCGAGTGTGTTTAAATGGTGCTAGGAAGCCTGTGTCCTTCCTGCATACTCAGCTAGCCTGCCCAGCAGTGACCACCTTACCGGCAGGGTAAGTTTATGAGAAACTAAAAAAGACCTACAAAAGGATGTCATGTACTTTGTTATCAGTTCTTTGTGCAACAAACATCACCCGGGACGACAGGGTACACCATGGTCCCTCTCCCTTAAAACACTTACACACAAACAGTCACGAGCATGCACTCGCACACACACGCACGCACAGGCATGCACGTGCACTGACATGAGGCTATTTAACCAAGGATAGAGTTAAGTGCATTCTGGTGAAAGGGGGAAGAAAAGGGAGCAAGTGAATAAATCAGTTAGATGAGGGCATAGGGTCTATTTCTGGACGTTCTCCTTAGAGCGGACCATGTCGCAACCCACTTCCTAGTAGCTGTAACGGTGGCATCCCTGACGGGCCAACACACACACACGCACACACACACACACACACACACACACACACACACACACACACACACACACACACACACACACACACACACACACACACACACACACACACACACACACACACACACACACACACACACACACACACACACACACATGCAAAGACACAAACTCACACACATGCATCACTGCAGGCAAACACACACACACACACAAAAGCACAAAGACACACAAAGGCGCATGCATTCACACACACATGCACACACACAAACACATACGCATATATACACAGTTCTAGCTGAGTACACAGGCACACACACACACTGACACACACTGATTCTCCACATCCCTAACTAACAACTCAACGGCAGCAACCCTGCAGGGACAAACAGAGCCAGAACAGCAGGCACTTCGGGAAGGGGTTCAGGATCACTGGTCACCACGGTGACAGGGACAACAAACAAAGGGACAAGGACAGGACACACTCAAAGCTTAGACCCAATCCCTATAGGCAGCAGCAGTTAAGGCTGATCAAGAGTAAACTTCTTATCCAAGCAGACACCGCGTCTCCTCGTCTTACTGCAGCGTTTCCCAAACTCGGTCCTCGGGGCCCCAACGTTTGCACATTTTGGCTTTTGCTCTAGCACTACACAGCTGCTACATCTTATCACAACTTGATGATTAGTTGATTACTTTAATCAGCTGTGTCGTGCTAGAGCAAAAACCAAAACGTGCAACCGTTGGGGCCCCGAGGACCGAGTTTGGGAAATCCTGCCTTAGCGCCTGGCTGCTTCTCTATTGTGCTGGTTCTTTTTCAAATATCTATTTTTCCCTCGTCTCCCATTCTTTTCAGAAATTCACCTGTTTAAGACAAACATTCAGACTGGCAGATAGGCGGACAGGCCTGTCGGGGCACTTTTTCTTTCAGCTGCTGGAGAATGGTACATATCATATTACCATATTAGCAATGGATCAGACTTAGTTCTGGAGTTTCGCCAGTCCCTCGCAACGTTTCACCATGGAAACCTCCCCCAGACTAGCCATGTGATTGGCTTGTGCACTCAACAGTCATGCAGACCGTCTGTCTTACAATACGCACAATATTTCCAGCATAAATATGGGAGGAGGACGGAAGCATTAAAAAGAGTGATGGCAGAATTTAAGGAAGTCAAGGAGAGCTGATTTCTCTCTCGTCTTCATAGTGATTCTGCCCTGTAGTGGTAATAACAGAGACTTTCCCATTACAGTCTGAGAGAAACCACACACACACACACACACACACACACACACACACACACACACACACACACACACACACACACACACACACACACACACACACACACACACACACACACACACACACACACACACACACACACACACAATCCATCTGGGAGCTAGTCAGCTAGGCTTTAACCCGTCTGTTTGAAAGCTGTTGGGAGTTCATAAGAATATTCCACCACAAATCAAACATCAGAGGGGGATGGTAATGCTCCTCCATCGTTCCTCATCTCTCTTTTCCAGCATTTTCAAAAGCCGCAGGTAGTATAACTTTTTCATTACATTTAATTACATTTCATTATATTTCATTATAGCACAACGGTTTGATTTGTCTAATCTTAGCAATTTCTTCTCAGCTAGCTACATAGCCGTCTTTGTATCAAAGATAATTGCGTAATTATCGTATTTCGCCGTCCTAACGTAGTCTTCACTAGCCAGCTAGCTAACGTCCACTGATTAGCTGCACTGGAGAAACTATTACACTCAACTGAACGACTTGATTAGTGTAGTGTTAGCTAGCTACATAGCTGTCTTTGCTGTCTTCGTATCTTCGTATCCAAGATAATTGTGTTGTTTAGGTTTAGAGTGTGTAGTCTTAGAGTGATTATCTTAATTTACCGAGGTTAGCTAGCCAGCTATTTGTCGTCCTTAACGTAGGAGACTCTGCTAGCTAGCCAACAGCTAGCCAACGTCTACCGAATAGACTCACAACCCGGTCGCATTCACAGGTAGTATCACATTTTCATTTCATTTCATTACAGTACAACGGTTTGATTTGTTTGATCGTAGCTAGCTACATAGCTAGCTACATAGCCGTCTTTGTATCAAAGATAACTGTGTAGTCTAGAGCGATTTTCTAGGTTAGCTAGCCAGCTATTGTTGTTCTTTTAACGCAACGTAACGTAAACAACACTACTAGCTAGCCAGCTAGCCCCCGAATAGCAGCACTGCAGAAACTATTACACTCAACGGAACGACTTGATTAGCGTAGTGTCAACAACGCACCCACTGCCAGCTAGCCTACTTCAGCAGTACTGTATCATTTTAATCATTTTAGTCAATAAGATTCTTGCTACGTAGCTTAACTTTCTGAACATTCGGGACGTGTAGTCCACTTGTCATTCCAATCTCCTTTGCATTAGCGTGTCTGTGTATGTGTCTGTTTATCCATGTTTATCCCTGTTCTCTCCTCTCTGCACAGACCATACAAATGCTCCACACCGCGTGGCCGCGGCCACCCTAATCTGGTGGTCCCAGCGCGCACGACCCACGTGGAGTTCCAGGTCTCCGGTAGCCTCTGGAACTGCCAATCTGCGGTCAACAAGGCAGAGTTCATCTCAGCCTATGCCTCCCTCCAGTCCCTCGACTTCTTGGCACTGACAGAAACATGGATCACCACAGACAACACTGCTACTCCTACTGCTCTCTCTTCGTCCGCCCACGTGTTCTCGCACACCCGAGAGCTTCTGTTCAGCGGGGTGGTGGCACCGGGTTCCTCATCTCTCCCAAGTGGTCATTCTCTCTTTCTCCCCTTACCCATCTGTCTATCGCCTCCTTTGAATTCCATGCTGTCACAGTTACCAGCCCTTTCAAGCTTAACATCCTTATCATTTATCACCCTCCAGGTTCCCTCGGAGAGTTCATCAATGAGCTTGATGCCTTGATAAGCTCTTTTCCTGAGGACGGCTCACCTCTCACAGTTCTGGGCGACTTTAACCTCCCCACGTCTACCTTTGACTCATTCCTCTCTGCCTCCTTCTTTCCACTCTTCTCCTCTTTTGACCTCACCCTCTCACCTTCCCCCCCCTACTCACAAGGCAGGCAATACGCTCGACCTCATCTTTACTAGATGCTGTTCTTCCACTAACCTCATTGCAACTCCCCTCCAAGTCTCTGACCACTACCTTGTATCCTTTTCCCTCTCGCTCTCATCCAACACCTCCCACACTGCCCCTACTCGGATGGTATCGCGCCGTCCCAACCTTCGCTCTCTCTCCCCCGCTACTCTCTCCTCTTCCATCCTATCATCTCTTCCCTCCGCTCAAACCTTCTCCAACCTATCTCCTGATTCTGCCTCCTCAACCCTCCTCTCCTCCCTCTCTGCATCCTTTGACTCTCTATGTCCCCTATCCTCCAGGCCGGCTCGGTCCTCCCCTCCCGCTCCGTGGCTCGATGACTCATTGCGAGCTCACAGAACAGGGCTCCGGGCAGCCGAGCGGAAATGGAGGAAAACTCGCCTCCCTGCGGACCTGGCATCCTTTCACTCCCTCCTCTCTACATTTTCCTCCTCTGTCTCTGCTGCTAAAGCCACTTTCTACCACGCTAAATTCCAAGCATCTGCCTCTAACCCTAGGAAGCTCTTTGTCACCTTCTCCTCCCTCCTGAATCGTCCTCCCCTCCCCCTCCTCCCTCTCTGCAGATGACTTCGTCAACCATTTTGAAAAGAAGGTTGACGACATCCGATCCTCGTTTGCTAAGTCAAACGACACCGCTGGTTCTGCTCACACTGCCCTACCCTGTGCTCTGACCTCTTTCTCCCCTCTCTCTCCAGATGAAATCTCGCGTCTTGTGACGGCCGGCCGCCCAACAACCTGCCCGCTTGACCCTATCCCCTCCTCTCTTCTCCAGACCATTTCCGGAGACCTTCTCCCTTACCTCACCTCGCTCATCAACTCATCTCTGACCGCTGGCTACGTCCCTTCCGTCTTCAAGAGAGCGAGAGTTGCACCCCTTCTGAAAAAACCTACACTCGATCCCTCCGATGTCAACAATTACAGACCAGTATCCCTTCTTTCTTTTCACTCCAAAACTCTTGAACGTACCGTCCTTGGCCAGCTCTCCCGCTATCTCTCTCTGAATGACCTTCTTGATCCAAATCAGTCAGGTTTCAAGACTAGTCATTCAACTGAGACTGCTCTTCTCTGTATCACGGAGGCGCTCCGCACTGCTAAAGCTAACTCTCTCTCCTCTGCTCTCATCCTTCTAGATCTATCGGCTGCCTTCGATACTGTGAACCATCAGATCCTCCTCTCCACCCTTTCCGAGTTGGGCATCTCCGGCGCGGCCCACGCTTGGATTGCGTCCTACCTGACAGGTCGCTCCTACCAGGTGGCGTGGCGAGAATCTGTCTCCTCACCACGCACTCTCACCACTGGTGTCCCCCAGGGCTCTGTTCTAGGCCCTCTCCTATTCTCGCTAAACACCAAGTCACTTGGCTCTGTCATAACCTCACATGGTCTCTCCTATCATTGCTATGCAGATGACACACAACTAATCTTCTCCTTTCCCCCTTCTGATGACCAGGTGGCGAATCGCATCTCTGCATGTCTGGCAGACATATCAGTGTGGATGACGGATCACCACCTCAAGCTGAACCTCGGCAAGACGGAGCTGCTCTTCCTCCCGGGGAAGGACTGCCCGTTCCATGATCTCGCCATCACGGTTGACAACTCCATTGTGTCCTCCTCCCAGAGCGCTAAGAACCTTGGCGTGATCCTGGACAACACCCTGTCGTTCTCAACCAACATCAAGGCGGTGGCCCGTTCCTGTAGGTTCATGCTCTACAACATCCGCAGAGTACGACCCTGCCTCACACAGGAAGCGGCGCAGGTCCTAATCCAGGCACTTGTCATCTCCCGTCTGGATTACTGCAACTCGCTGTTGGCTGGGCTCCCTGCCTGTGCCATTAAACCCCTTCAACTCATCCAGAACGCCGCAGCCCGTCTGGTGTTCAACCTTCCCAAGTTCTCTCACGTCACCCCTCTCCTCCGTTCTCTCCACTGGCTTCCAGTTGAAGCTTGCATCCGCTACAAGACCATGGTGCTTGCCTACGGAGCTGTGAGGGGAACGGCACCTCAGTACCTCCAGGCTCTGATCAGGCCCTACACCCAAACAAGGGCACTGCGTTCATCCACCTCTGGCCTGCTCGCCTCCCTACCACTGAGGAAGTACAGCTCCCGCTCAGCCCAGTCAAAACTGTTCGCTGCTCTGGCCCCCCAATGGTGGAACAAACTCCCTCACGACGCCAGGACAGCGGAGTCAATCACCACCTTCCGGAGACACCTGAAACCCCACCTCTTTAAGGAATACCTAGGATAGGTTAAGTAATCCCTCTCACCCCCCTTTAAGATTTAGATGCACTATTGTAAAGTGACTGTTCCACTGGATGTCATAAGGTGAATGCACCAATTTGTAAGTCGCTCTGGATAAGAGCGTCTGCTAAATGACTTAAATGTAAATGTAAATGTCAAAAGCCTGGGACAGAAGATAGAGGGACAGATAGAGAACTGACATCAACTGCTAGCCGTACATAAAAAATGCCAGCGAAATGCCACTACCGGACATGTTCTCTGAACCTCTCTGTATCAGAGAGGGTCCTCCAGTACCCCCAACAGAACACATTTTCATTGTATCCCTGGACAAGCACACCTCATTCAACTCAATGAGGGCCTGATGATTAGTTGACAAGTTGAATCAGGTGCACTTGTCCAGGGATACAATGAAAATGTGTTCTGTTGGGGGTACTGGAGGACCAGGGTTGGGAAACACTGCACTAGCGCACACCCTGTCAAACACGCACACATAAATTTGCACGTGCACACATAGGTGAGCACGAAGGCACACACACAAAAGAGGATGACATTTTGACTTTCCTTTTCTCAGAGCAGAAAGAGCAGCAAAGACTGCTTTCTTTAGCCTGACTCTATTGACTTTATAAATGTAATTGGAAAGCTGGGAAAGAAAGAATAAAACAAAACAAAGCTACCAGCCTTCCTTGTTCGGCTGTATTGTTACTGTAGATACAAGCAATACTCTCTCATAGCCCTCTCGCCTTCACAGGGCCTTTATATGTGCCATATGAGGAATGTAAACTGGGAATTCTCCTTCAAACAGTGTTTGTTTGCTGCTTTTTCTCGATTCAGCTCTCATCTCATCCCTCCAGTGTTGTTTAAGAAAGGGATCTAGGTTAGGATGGCTGGGCAAACAATGGTATGCAAAACGGATGTATACTTAGCCTATATCAAGGTGATATACATTGAGTCCAACACGGCATAGTCGGCACTGTGATGCTTGAAATTAACAGTTTCTTTGTGTGCAAAGAACAAGGTAGACAGACTCGGAAATGTTTGAACTAGAAATCTACTTGGCTGGTGCATTGTGTGTCAGAAAGCAATGTTAAACAGAGGGAGTAAAACCAACTGGGAGCCTCGAAGCTCACCGTGGTTATTTGATCCAATATGTGTGACTGTGACTGTTGAATACACAAACAAAGAAACGAAACGTTCCAAAGCCCGTTTTAGCTCATGCCACACCATCTAACCTCAGTGGCAGTGCAGTGCTGATATGTTTAATGAAGTGATTAGTATCAAAATGAAGACAGACAGACGGTGGAATGAAGCTATGGAGGAGAGGACTATGGTCTGAATTCAAAACTGAGGGAAGAGAGAGAGGAGGGAGCGGGTTCCAGGCATAATAGGCCTCATGTTAATACCAAATGATATAGATAGATCAGCAATGTATAACCGATAATGGCAGGGGCACAACTTTCACTGGGGACGGGGGGACATGACACCCCTACATTCTAAAATAACATTTTTGTCCCCGACCAGTTTTATCAATGCACTGTGATACACAGCACCGGTGTGCTTTAGGACCATGCGGACGCCTCAGAGAGGTAGACTGTTTTCCGGTTACAGCCAGCAGAATTTAGGACCGCATGCACACCACAGTGCATGTGGACAGGCTGTGTAAAGGCAAAGCTTCTGAAAGGATGGTGTATAGGATGATCAGAGGCAGCTGCTGTCTGTGTTGCACTTTTTCTCAGAGTTGTAAAAGCAAGCAGAGCAGAAATGGGCTACTCTTTAGTTGACTGATCTAGCTGGCAAGGTAACTGCTGTTTGACTGTCAAAAAATATTTATTCCCAGTGCTGAGCTAGTAGAGTAACTGACATGTTATGTTAGTTAATGTTTCATCCCTTCTCGACTGAAGTGAATGAACTAGCTACTAGAAGTTGGTTTGCTAGCTAGTAGCTTCCACAGCCAGTTCATCTCTAGCTTGCATCTAGCAATCTGTCAGATAGCAATATTTAACAGCTGTTATGTGTATGGACATGTTTTATAGCCTTTGTTTTGTCCCATTTCAACAGAAGTACATTTGATGATGTACCATTGTACCATTAGCTAGAGCTAGCCAAACATTGTCTAACATTAGTTTGCTAGCTAGATTACTTTTTATCTATATTTTTTGCCTGAACCACACTAGACCTGAATCAAATAATAATAATAATAATAATAATTAAAAACTATGAAACCAGCTGCCAAACGATTGAAGACCAATATTCTGAATTTTTTTCAGGACAATGTGAGTTTTTATTAGTCAGTATAGCAATGTAACGTTGTTGATCTGACAGTTTCCCTAGCTAATGCCCTACTTTTCACACTGGCATGGTATGAACAGCTCTACAGGCTTCACTGTTGTGGTGCACAGTCAGTACACAACACTATGCTCATCATGTCTTAGCAGGATCAGATGGTGACAGGTGTCCCAGCAGTATCATACAGCCAGGGAAGACCAGTCTACGGAGCTCAGGTGAATTTTGCAATATATTATAACAATCAGTGAATTGGTACAATGTTCAATCTTGAGTTGGTGGGTAGGCTACAGTCTGGGATCTGGGAATAATAGTCATTTCAATAATTGAACCATTGATTCTATCCATGGATAATATCATGTATAAATCTACACCAAGGTAATTCTTTGTCATGCCTCATCTGCACAGGACAGATGGTGACAGGGGTCTCATCGGGGTCAGGCAGCCAGGGTAGACCAGTCTGTGACGGCACAGAGGTGAACTACTGCCGATGCAACACTTCATTCTCTCTGTGCAGCAAACACTGGACAAGCAAGAAGCTTCAAATCACGGACAATATTTTAAGGCAGTCTAACGAACCTCTGAAGTTGATTTCCAAAGGCTTTTCCCGATGAGACAAAACATGACAAATAAAAATGTGAGGAAGACCTGGGAGACACTATTGATGATGATGAAGGGAAACATATATGTTAGAATGTCGAGTCATGTTCATATAATAAACATAAATTCATGCAGTTTAAGACCATCCATTGAACGTACTATATGCCAGTGAACCTGAATATCATGCACTCAGAAATTGTATCCTTCTGCTGGAGTTGTGAAACACAAAAGGGGACATATTTGCATATGCTATGGTCTTGTGAAGGCCGGCTGAATTCTGGCAAAGACTATGTTCTTTTATCTCAGCATGTCTACAGAGTCACCCTTCTCCCTGTTTTTGTTGGCTTGGAAATACTGCAGACAGTGGCTAAGAAATGGAGTGCTATTAATTGGAAGGTTGGTTATCCCTCCCACAATGGATGGATTCAATGTCCAGTTATGTATCACTAGATATGATTTATTACAAGATGATGGGTATACTGTACAACTTGCATAAGGTCTGGATGCCTTGCAGGGAATACTGTACGACAAAAGGAGTCTGCATTGAAAACATGCCCACGTCAGAGGAGATAGCTATTTAGGCAACCCCTAGCTGCTGGGCTGCTCAGTCCTGGCCCTGGGGGTCTACCGTACTGTTGGTTGTCACTCTGGCCTTGGCGTAACACACCTGAAACCAATAATTCTTATTTCACTAAGATCCTAAGGCTGAGTGGGGTGTGATGGGTTGGGGGCGCTGCAGGGCCTTTGACCCCTAGGTGAAGGATGGGGTGACCCCGCTATGCGGTGTGCAAGTAAAAAGAGCTCTGCAGTACTATTAGGCCTATGATATGAAATTCACTGAACAAAAATGTAGTTCATTCTTATCATTCACTTAAACATATTTAATAATGATCTCTTACCTAGCTTGATGACTGTGGGCATTTTTGCTTACTTTTTGTTGTTCTAAATAGAGATGACTAGAAGGGCCATGGGACTAATTCGATTGTGTATAAATTATCATTAGATGCCCCAGAAAATGGGAGGACCCCAAGACCCCACCAAGTTATGTTCCCCCACTTCTAAAACCAAAGTTGCGCCCCTGGATGATGGTGTTATCAAACCTAACCAGTTGGCCTGTAAATCGAAAGGCCATTGTTTAACCTGGCTGCGGAGAACCAATGAGTGCAATTGTCGTTTTTCCCTTGAAATGTCTGAATATCGAAGCCCAATAATAGACCTAGCTTAGGTCTCTCTCAAGGCAGGCCGCTATTTGCGGATACCGCCAGCGTGCCAGCGATAACGGACTGATAGGAACTATAATGACGGTATCTGTCAACACAATATATAACTGTTTACTTATTCATGGATGGATTACGGCTACTTACTCAACCAATTCGCTTCCATTTGCGAGGCATCACTGTACTAGATAAGCGTTAATGATGCATTAGCTGTCCAGAAGCGTCGAGTTACACTGTCCTTTCCTCAGAGGACCGTTTCATCATCTTAACAGCCTAGTGTTGCTACAAAGTTTATTCCTAGAAATAGTCAAGCTAACAAAGGATTCAGGTAGGCATATGCTGCACAAAATGTTATGGGCAGCATCCCTCTTAATTCAGGCTGGTCTCCTAGACTGGACATAGTAAATAAATATCCGGGACACTCAAATGTGTATCATAGGTTACGTTTAGTATAGTAACATAACACAGTTAAAGGGAAATTCTGCCACTTTTCAACCTCATATCCAGCATCAAACCAGTATCTATATACATGAAAACAGCATTGTGGTTAAATAAAAAGACAAGAAGAAAGTGTTTCTCTGTGACATCACAGAGTAGGATTAAAAGTTTTTAAAAATGATTTTCAAAACCTGAAAGGAGTTTCTAGCCAAAGGGTGGGTATGTTCTTGTTCCCCATGTCACCGTGAATCTCATAGTGTTTTTTACTAATCACTTCATTTTTTATGCTTTATCTTTTGATGATGTCATTGGGTAGAACTTTTTTTTACCCTGGCAGTTTTCACATATGTTGATATTGTGCTGGAGATAATGAAAATGAAGTTAGAAAGTGGTGTAGTTGCCCTTTAAGGCAAAAACTAAAGCAGGGTGGTTAGTTGGTTGGGTGGGCGTATAATGCGAACGTCTACTAACCAAAAGGTTGAGTGTTCGAATCTCATCAAGGACAACTTTAGCTACTTAGCAACTTTGCAACTACAGTATATATACAAACGTATGTTGAAAGCAATTCAAATTAGTGCATTCAGCTATTTCCGCCACAACCGTCTCTGGCAGGTGTGGAAAATAGAACACACAGCTATGCAATTTCCATAGACAAACATTGGCAGAAGAATGGCCTTACTGAAAAGCTCAGTGACTTTCAACGTGGCACCGTCATAGGATGCCACCTTTACAGCATGTCAGTTTGTCAAATCTCTGCCCTGCTAGAGCTGCCCCGGTCAACTTTAAGTGCTGTTATTGTGAAGTGGAAATGTCTAGGAGCAACAACGGCTCAGCTGCAAAGTGATAGACCACACAAGCTCACAGAACGTGACCGCCGAATGCTGAAGCGCGTAGCATGTAAATATCGTCTGTCCTTAGTTGCAACACTCACTACTTAGTTCCAAACTGTCTCTGGAAGAATCGTCAGCACAATAACTGTTTGTTGGGAACTTCATGAAATAGTTTTCCATGGCCGAGCAGCCGCACACAATAATCACCTTGCGAAATGTCACGGGGCGGCTGGAGTGGTGTAAATCTCACTGCCATTGGACTCTGGAGCAGTGGAAACGTGTTCTCTGGAGTGATGAATCACACCAACCATCTGGCAGTCCGGTGGCCAAATCTGGGTTTGACGGATGCCAGGAGAACACTACCTGCCCCAATGCATAGTGCCAATTGTAACGTTTGGTGGAGGAGGAATAATGGTCTGGGGCAGTTTTTCATGGTCCGGGCTAGGCCCCTTAGTTCTAGTGAAGGGTCAACTTAACGCTACAGTATACAATGACATTCAAGACTATTCTGTGCTTCCAACATTGTGGCAACTGTTTGGGGAAGGCCTTTTCCTGTTTCAGCATGACAATGCCCCCATCCACAAAGTGAGATTCATACAGAAATGGTTTGTAGATATCAATGTGGAAGAACTTGACTGGCCTGCACAGAGCGCTGATCTCAACCCCGTCAAACACCTTTGGGATGAACGCCGACTGTGAGCCAGTGTCCGACCTCACTAATGCTCTTGTGGCTGAATGGAAGCAAGTCCCCACAGCAATGTTCCAACATCTAGTGGAAAGCCTTTGATGCTAAAACACGCATCCTGCATTATGAGATGTTCGGGTCAATGTTAGGAGTTAGGTTAAATGGTTAGTGGTTTAGGGTTAGGGGAAGGGTTAGCTAACTTGCCAAGTAATTGAAAAGTAGCTAAAAAGTTGTAAGTATACTACATGAACAAAATATATGGACAGTACCTGTCGTCGAACATCTCATTCCAAAATCATGGGCATTAATATGGAGTTGGTGCCCCCTTTGATGCTAAAACAGTCTCCACTTTTCTAGCATACTATTTTCTACATTGTAGAATAATAGTGAAAACATCAAAACTATGAAATAACACATATGGAATCATGTAGTAACCAAAAAAGTGTATTATATATTTGAGATTCTTCAAATTGCCACCCTTTGCCTTGATGACAGCTTTGCACACTCTTGGCACTCTCTCAGCTTCATGAGGTACCCACCTGGAATGCATTTCAATGAACAGGTGTGCCTTCTTAAAAGATCATTTGTGGAATTAATTTCCTTATTAATGCTTTTGAGCCAATGTGTTGTGTTGTGACAAGGAAGATAGCCCTATTTGGTAAAATACCAAGTCCACAATATGGCAGGAAAAGCTCATATTAATAAGCAAAGAGAAATGAGAGTCCATCATTACTTTAAGAAATGAAGGTCAGCCAATATGGAACATTTCAAGAACTTTGAAAGTTTCTTCAAGTGCAGTCGGATAAACCATCAAGAGCTATGATGAAACTGGCTCTCATGAGGACCACCACAAGAGTTACCTCTGCTACAGAGGATAAGTTCATTAGAGTTACCAGCCTCAGAAATGTCTTCACAGAGTTCATGTAACAGACACATCTCAACATCAACTGTTCAGAGGGGACTGTGTGAATCAGGCCTTCATGATCAAATTGCTGCCAAGAAACCACTTCTAAAGGACACCAATAACAAGAGACTTGCTTGGGACAAGAAACACGAGCAATGGACATTAGATAGGTTGTCACGACTTCTGTCGATGCCCCTCCTTGTTCGGGCGGTGCTTGGCGGGCGACGTCACCGGACTTCTAGCCATCATTGATCCATTTTTCATTTTCCATTGGTTTTGTCTTGTCTTCCTACACACCTGGTTTCAATCCCATTCATTACCTGTTATGTATTTAACTCTCTGTTTCCCCTCATGTCTCTGTCAGAGATGATTTGTTGTTCAGATTTCGTGTTGTTTGTATTGGTGCGCGACGGGGTCCTCGTACCCACTTTGTTTTATATTATTCATAGTTTTGATGTCTTCACTTTTATTCTGCAATGTAGAAAACAGTAAAAAATTAAGAAAAACCTTTGAATGAGTACATGTTCTTAAACTTTTGACAGTTAGTGTATACTTAATACAAATGAATGAAAGTTGTTTCAATTATTTATTTTATTTAATTTCACAATTTAAAAATGTAAAAAATCTAACTGAATATGTTGCTCAAAATTTAAGTATATTTTGAGGATAACCAAAAATAAAGAACATTTTGTGATTGAACTCTGGTTTTAATTACCTTGTACTTCCTGAAATGCATTTCGCACCCACCACTACTCCAACAAGCTGAAGCCTGTTATTTTCGCCTGCCATACCGCAACACCGTCATTGTTGGATTTGACATCAACTAAGGTAAGAGCTGTTTTTACCATGATAAAGTATTGGATCAGTTGATGACTCAAAATGTTTTTGGCTTGTATGCGGAATACAATTTGCTAGCCTGTCCTGTAACATTAAATCCAATGCTAGCTAACAAGTAATGTTATCCCTGAATATGGCTAGCTTCCATACATAGAGACATAGCTAAAAGCTAGCTAGCTAACCTCGTTGCTTTTGTCATTTTAAAATCAAAGCGGATCGAGCTGGACAATTGCCTCTAGAATTTAGAAATGGCTAAGATTAGCTATGTAGCTTGTTTTAACTCTGATTTGTAAGTTAGCGAGATAGATTTCGGGGGCTTCTAACCAAAAACATGCCTGACTCTGTTCTCATAATCATGTATTGTGTAATGCAAAAAATAAATGACGGTTCCGGCTATGGTGGTAATGTTAATTAAAGTCATGTCTGAGTACTGCTGTAGCTCTGTGTACATAACTAGCAAGCTAGTAGTAACATGCGGGATTCCCTAATTAGCTAGCGAGTTAGCTACTAGGAAATCCCACGTGTTGCTAGCTAGCTATGTACACGGAGCTACAGCAGTAGGACACACACATTACTAACTAGCTAATGACCACAACATTATTTTAATAGCATGTCAATATGTTTTCAGCAATTACATTGACTCCTTGCTAGTAGTGATGAGCAATTCATTGGAATTTCGGGTTGGTTACAGTTATGACATTGAAATATTAACAATCTATCCTGGGTGTTCAAACTTCTAGTTCAAAGGGGCACATGCACAAAGTGAGAATCACAGGTGATTTACGCTGCTGCTGTGTGCAGAGTAAAGTGAAAAGGGAGCGACGTGCCAATGTGAGGAAATGTCACGTTCGTTGTATGGATGAGACCAAGGCGCAGCGTGATTTGAATACATCTTCTATTTATTAACGAAGAACACTTAAACTTACAAAACGAACGTGAAGTTATATGATCAGTGCAGACACAGGCAACTAACACATATACACCAACCCACGAATTACCCAAAGAATATAGCTGCCTAAATATGGTTCCCAATCAGAGACTATGATAAACAGCTGCCTCTGATTGGTCTCAATCTATGCAACCATAGACTTACAAAACCCCTAGACAGTACAAAAACACATACATCACCCACGTCACACCCTGACCTAACCAAATTTATAAGGTCACGGCGTGACAAATGTTCATATTTCAATAGCATGACATTTGATATTCATCTCTTAACAGGTGCACATGGAAACCGAATCCCATAAGTCTCTGACAGTTTAACCTAAATGGTATGTATCACACTATATGCTTGATAAAAGTGAGGATGACATACATTAGGGCTACATTTTAGCTACGTGGTTTAGGTGTGTTGTTACTGGTGTAGGCTAATTGCCAAACATCTCGTCAGTGAGAATACTGCATCTCAGAATACTGCTAATGTTTTTTTGCTTAGGCGTCTGCTCATGAAATGGCAGTGTAAGGTCTGCAAATCTGTGTCTCCCAAAAAGGGGGATCTCCTGAAGCATTATAGTCTCCAACGTGGAACATTTGGTCGTCGGCATTCCCTACCACGTCTACGTCACAGTTGCCCTGGCTCTTCGCACACATCTATCTAGATGCCATGGAAATGAGGAAACTCTGGGGCCAGGAGTTGTCCCTTCTCTTACGTGTCAAGTTTGCAGCACCCATTATCCTACAGAGAAGGTGTGAATTCAACGTCATCATCTGAAGGATCATGAAACTAGTATGTGTGTGTTTGATGGATGTGTGATTTCAGAACAAATATATACGGGAACATTACACACACAAGTTAATTTGTGACCATCTGGCAGATGCATAATACACAATTGTCCCAAACAATTGGCATATACAATTTCTCAGTGAAATGCATAGATGACTTAGTGGAAGAGCTGCCGTTTTATATTGTGTTTTTTGTTTTTTTTCATGGTGCACAAGACACCTGTCTGATTCGTGCCTGTCTGTGTGGAATAATCCATTGCGGAGACCACGAGGATGGCACAGTTCATCACTCCTAAAACATGTAAAGTGAAATTATATATGGTTATATTATGTAAAATAATGGTGCAACACTAAAAACATTGAATATTATTTTACAACAAATGCACTTTCTCCCGCGCTGGATATGGTCGCTGTCCGTGGTTCTGAAGCATTATCTTCAGTGCACCGTAGAATTGGCGCTTTCCCTGTGTTGCTATGTGCATAATAGCAAAATGAACCATCCTATTGGGATTGATAACAATGCGGAGGCAGCAGCAGCAGAGTTGAGGAATCCCTTGCTTAGCCTAATTGTCTAAGAAAGTAGGTCTATAATCAATAGCCTAACTGTTAAATGTGCATGGGTTTATAAATCATCCATATATATCTACATAAATAAGACAGATCTTGCTTCTGTTGCCTGGTTGAGTGTTTTCTTTTAACTTAATAGCCTACTTATTCCATGAGAACCAAGGCTTATGCAATGGCAAAATGTTGGTGAAAGCAATTTCACAGATATGGCTGTTTTTAATCTTTACTGTGCTTTAATAAAGGCTTTACAATTGTTTTCCGTTAGAACAGACTGGTATTACTTTTAATTTACAGTGGCAAGAAAAAGTATGTGAACCTTTTGGAATTACCTGGATTTCTGCATAAATTGGTCATCAAATTTGATCTGATCACGTCAATAGACAAACATAGTGTGCTTAAACTAATAACACACAAATTATTGTATTTTTCTTGTCTATATTGAATACATAATTTAAACATTCACAGAGTAGGTTGGGGAAAGTATTTGAACCCCAAGGCTAATGATTTCTCCAAAAGCTAATAGGAGTCAGGGGTCAGCTAACCTTGAGTCCAATCAATGAGACAAGATATATATATATTGTTGAACTGAAACAGTTTTATAAAGAGGAATGGTCCAAAATTTCTCCTGACCGTTGTTCAGGTCTGATCTGCAACTACAGAAAATGTTGGTTGAGGTTAGTTCTGCCAATGGAGGGTCAACCCAGTTATTAAATCCAAGGTTTCTCATACTTTTTCCAACCTGCACTGTGAATGTTTACACGGTGTGCTCAATAAAGACATAACGTATAATTGTTTGTGTGTTATTAGTTTAAGCAGACTGTTTGTCTATTGTTGTGACACATTCTATGAGCAATTTCTGCAGGAATCCAGGGTAATTCCAAAGGGTTCACATACTTTTCTTGCCACTCTATGTAGTGTTGTTTACACTCTTCCAAACAGCCATAAAAATAATATTGTAATCTAACAGCACCTGTTTGTCACAGATAATACAGCCGCTCTCGCTCCTACACCCTCATTTTTATTATTGTTATTATTACTATTATTATTATTATGATCATCATTGTAATAACTCAAGTCACTGTCTTTAGTCGGCTTAGTATAGCAGCCTTGTATAACCAACATTGAGCTGTCGGTCTAAGAGCGCATCCTGTTTAGTCTTAATACCATAACTTACTTAGGCCTATCTTTCAATATATAGGCTACTGTATCAATCACTCAATCATTCATTAGGTCATGCCATCACCCAGCATACGAAACATCCATGCTTTGAAATGCAATCAAGCATTTGGTCAGTAAAAATAATAATATTGTAATCTAACAGCAGCAATTTGGCACATATATTACTCATGTAACGCTCCTATACCCTCCTTTTTCTTCATCGCCAGTATTTTCCACAACTAAGTAAAATGTTTTCCACAGATCTGACTTCCCCTTTCCCTACTGAGGAACCAGTAAACATTTGTTTGAGTTTCTTTTTCACGTCGTCCGCATCCATTTTGCTGTCAGGCGTCACTGTGTTTGGAGTTTGTTATAACTCATTTATTCATGTGTTATGATAGGCTATAGGTCAGGCCCTATTGGTCACATGCATGCGATGCAAACATGTTTCACAAAAATAGAGCACGGGTTGAGGGAATAGGGAATGATAGGGATTTCAGTAGCATAACTTTTCAGTAGGGAGGAGAGCAAGACAACATGCGCCAGTCACACAAGGACTCACTGTCATTTTTTTAACAGTGTAAACATCGGGTACTTCTTGAGTCATTTGTGTCTTAATTATTTAACCAAACAGTGTGCTTGTCACGCCTTGGTCATTGTATTTTGTGTTTTTGTTATATGTTTGGGTAGGCCAGGGTGTGACATGGGTTTATACGTTGTTTTCGTATTAGGGTTTGTAGTACTTGGGATCGCGGCTATTAGGGGTGTTGTATAGGCTTGGCTGCCTGAGGCGATTCTCAATCAGAGTCAGGTGATCCTCGTTGTCTCTGATTGGGAACCGTATTTAGGGAGCCATAGTTTCGCTTTGTATTTTGTGGGTGTTTGTTCCTGTCTCTGTGTTGTAGTCACCAGATAGGCTGTAATTAGTTTCACGTTCCGTTCTGTTGTTTTTGTAGTTAGTATCAGTTATTTCATGTACCGCGTTTTTCATTAAAGTCATGAGTAACCAACACACTGCATTTCGGTCCAACTCTCTTCTTTCAACAGACGAACGCCATTACAGAAACACACACCTCTCACGGACCGAGCAGTGTGTAAACAGGCAGCGACAGCTGGAGCAGCAAAAGGAGGATGAATTATTCGGAGAATGGACATGGGAAGACGTGTTGGATGGTAAAGGTTGTTACACTTGGGAGGAGATATTGGCCGGAAGAGATTGCCTCCCATGGGAACAGGTGGAGGCACTAAGGAGAGCAGAGGCAACCGGAAATAGGAGCCGACGATACGAGGGAACACGGTTGGCAAGGAAACCTGAAAAGCAGCCCAAAAAAAATATTGGGGGGAGGCTTGAAGGGAGTATGTTTATGCCAGGTAGGAGACCTGCGCAAACTCCCTGTGCTCACCGTTGGGCTAGAGAGACCGGGCAGGCACCGTGTTATGCTATGGAGCGCACAGTGTTTTCAGTGCGGGAGCATAGCCCGGTGCGGCACATACCAGCCCTTCATATTGGCCGGGCTAGAGTGGGCAGCGAGCCAGGTAAGCTTGGGCAGGCTCGGTGCTCAAGAGCTCCAGTGCGCCTGCACGGTCCGGTCTATCCAGAGCCACCTCTACACACCAGTCCTCCGGTAGCAGCTCCCCGCATCAGGCTTCCTGTGCGTGTCCTCGATCCAGTACCACCAGTTCCAGCACCACGCACCAGGCCTCCAGTGCGCCTCGCCTGTTCAGCGCAGCCAGCGCTTTTCTCCTCTCCTGCGCTGTCAGAGTCTCCCGCCTGTTTAGCGCATCCAGAGCTTTTCTCCTCTCCTGCGCTGCCGGAGTCTCCCGTCTGCCCAGCGCCGCCAGTGCTCCCAGTCTGCCCAGCGCCGCCAGTGCTCCCAGTCTGCCCAGCGCCGCCAGTGCTCCCAGTCTGCCCAGCGCCGCCAGACAACCAGTCTCTTCCAGATCTGCCAGACAACCAGTCTCTTCCAGATCTGCCAGACAACCAGTCTCTTCCAGATCTGCCAGACAACCAGTCTCTTCCAGATCTGCCAGACAACCAGTCTCTTCCAGATCTGCCAGACAACCAGTCTCTTCCAGATCTGCCAGACAACCAGTCCCTTCCAGATCTGCCAGACAACCAGTCTCTTCCAGATCTGCTTGTCAACCTGAATCTTCCAGTTCCGCCAGCCAGCCAGGATTTACCGGAGCCTACTACCTGCCTGAGCTTCCTCTCAGTACTGGGCTTCCTCTCAGTACTGGGCTTCCTCTCAGTACTGGGCTTCCTCTCAGGACTGGGCTTCCCCTCTGTCCCGAGCTGCCCCTCTGTCCCGAGATGCCCCTCTGTCCCGAGATGCCCCTCTGTCCCGAGATGCCCCTCTGTCCCGAGATGCCCCTCTGTCCTGAGATGCCCCTCTGTCCTGAGATGCCCCTCTGTCCCGAGCTGCCCCTCTGTCCCGAGCTGCCCCTCTGTCCCGAGCTACCCCTCTGTCACGAGCTGCTCCACAGTTATGTGGGGATCTGGGTGAGGACTATTAGGCCATGGTCGGTGGAGAAGGTGGATTATCCCAGGACGTGAAGGGGAGGAAATAGGACATTAATGGAGTGGGGTCCACGTCCCGAGCCAGAACCGCCACCATGGACAGACGCCCACCCGGACCCTCCCTATGCTCTTGAGGTGCGTCCGGGAGTCCGCACCTTAGGGGGGGTTCTGTCACGCCTTGGTCATTGTATTTTGTGTTTTTGTTATATGTTTGGGTAGGCCAGGGTGTGACATGGGTTTATATGTTGTTTTCGTATTGGGGTTTGTAGTACTTGGGATCGCGGCTATTAGGGGTGTTGTATAGGGTTGGCTGCCTGAGGCGATTCTCAATCAGAGTCAGGTGATCCTTGTTGTCTCTGATTGGGAACCTTATTTAGGGAGCCATAGTTTCGCTTTGTATTTCGTGGGTGTTTGTTCCTGTCTCTGTGTTGTAGTCACCAGATAGGCTGTAATTAGTTTCACGTTCCGTTCTGTTGTTTTTGTAGTTAGTATCAGTTATTTCATGTACCGCGTTCTTTCATTAAAGTCATGAGTAACCAACACGCTGCATTTCAGTCCGACTCTCTTCTTTCAACAGACGAACGCCGTTACAGTGCTTAAAGCATCAGACAAGCTCAGTGCATATGTAGTTGATTGTATTCAAACACATAGGGTGTCTGTCTATACTGTATATGGATAAATATGTTTAAAACACAAGAACGGCATGACTCTCGGTCTACCAAGATCTTTTGCTCAATGGGTGATATGTTTGGTGAGTATGCAGGCCATGGAGGAACTGGGACATTTTCAGCTTGCAGGAATTGTGTACAGATCCTTGCGGTATGGGGACATGCATTACTGTGCTGAAACATGAGGTGATGGCGGAAGATGAATACAACGACAATGGGCCTCAGTATCTCGTCACGGTATCTCTGTGCATTAGCCCACCGGCTGTGTTCCGGTCGAATTGGACCGATTTACAAGTTCTCTCTTTGAACAGTGTAGTTAATTTAATCTGATTATCATAAGGTTCCATGACTTTGTCCACACACGGCATCTGAACAAACAAAATACATTTGGATGATATTCATAACATTTTGGGTGTTTTATTTAACTTTTGTATGCCTGTGGTATTCCCAGTCAAATATGACTGGTCATTAGAAATGAATGGGTGAGACAAGAATTAGTGTATAAAATTGAGTTCTGGCACATGCCCATTCAACAGATGGACACACTTCCTCTCCCAGACCCCCACATACTTGTTTTTATGAGCACACACACACACCTCACTCCCCTTCTTGGCTTCCGTAGCAACCCCTACGGGAACCTCTCCCCAATAGAATCTTCCCCCACGGTAACTACACCTGTTGGCATTCTCACAAACAATCGCAACATTGTTTCAATAATATCTAGAAATGTTCTCACAGCTCTGGATATAAATCTTTTTTGAGGCTTTGCTCAAAATTAATTCTGTGGCAGCACAATGACCAAACGATATATTGTATGTGAGGCTCTTGATCATATATTTGATCATGAGAGTCCTTGTTAAACTTTGACACGAAGTACTCTGTAATAAATAGCACAATATGTTTCATCTGAGTATTTGTTATAGTCAAAATAATTCATACATTAAGCTTTTTTTAAACTCAAAAACGAGTTGTATGAGCTCAGGTCAATGAGGCCTACAGGCCATAAATAGCAAATAGAAGTTCAAAACTTGTAATGTTCACAAGAACTTAAGTTGATAAAAAGATCTAACACAACATTAGGTGATAACATATGTATTATTATGGATTTATAAACAGCTATAATGGGGGGGGGGTTAACAGGAGGGTTAAAATTGGCATCGATAAAATGCAATTGTGTTCGTTGTCCGTAGCTTATGCCTGCACATACCACAACCCCACCGCCAACATGGGGCTCTCTGTTCACAACGCTGATCCACATGATGCCATACACGCTGTCTGCCATCTGCCCGGTACAGTTCAAACCAGGATTAATCAATGAAGAGCACACTTCTCCAGTGTGCCAGTAGCCATCGAAGTGAGCATTTGCAAAGTCGAACTGCAATCAGGTCAAGACCCTGGTGAGGACGACGAGCACGCAGATGACCTTCCCTGAGATGGTTTCTGACAGTTACTGCAAAAGTCTTTGGTTGTGCAAACCCACAGTTTCGTCAGCTGTTTGGGTGACTGGTCTAAGACAATCCATCAGGTGAAGAAGCTGGATGTAGAAATCCTCGGCTGGATTGGTTACACGTGGTCTGCGGTTGTGAGGCCGGAAGAATGTACTTCCAAATTATCTAAAACAATGTTTATGGTAGAGAAATGAAATTAACACTCACTTCTCTGGCAACAGCTCTGGTGGATATTCTTATAGTGAGAATGGCAATTGCACGCTACCTCAAAACTTGAGACATCTGTGGCATTGTGTTGTGTGACAACTGAACATTTTAGATTGGCCTTTTATTGTTCCCAACACAAGGTGCACCTGTGTAATGAGCATGCTGTTTAATCAACTTCTTGATATTACACACCTGTCAGGTGGACGGACCATCGTGGCAAAGGAGAAATGCTCAATAACATGGATGTAAACAAATTTATGCAATTTTTTTTGAGAAATAAGCTTTTTGTGCATATGGAGAGTTTCTGGGATCTTTTATTTCAGCTCATTAAACATTGGACGGACACTTTACATGTTGCGTTTATGTTTTTGTTCAGTGTAGTACTGCAAGGTATGAGTCATGTTATGATGGTAAATATTTCAAGCAAAATTACTTTCATGCTGGACAAGAATAAAGAATCTCTCTAGTCCTCTTTGTTGATGATTTTGAGGTGTTGAACCCACTTGGAACTTCAAGATGAAAAAAATAAATAAAGAAATAACAGGAGTGTATTAGGTATTGGCAAATGTACCATCCAATTGCAATCTGCACTAACATAAATAAACAGCGCATTCGGAAAGTATTCAGACCCCTTGACTTTTTCCACACTTTGTTACATTACAGTCTTATTCTAAAATTCATCAAATATTTTTTCCCCTCATCAATTTACACACAATACCCCATAATGACAAAGCAACAGAAAAAATGTAAGACATTTTTGCAAATGTATGAAAAACAGAAACTGAAACATCACATTTACATAAGTATTCAAGACCTTTTACTCAGGACTTTGTTGAAGCATCTTTGGCAGTGATTACAGCCTCGAGTCTTCTTGGGTATGATGCTACAGTACAAGCATGGCACAGCTGTATTTGGGTAGTTTCTCCCATTCTTCTCTGCAGATCCTCTCAAGCTCTGTCAGGTTGGATCGGGAGCGTCGCTGCAGTTTTTTAAGGTCTCTCCAGAGATGTTAGATTCCAGGCTCTTACTTACCGATTTTATTGTCCCCATGAGGAAATGTTGCAGTGTCATGTACACGTTTGAAGTGGTGTTTAAACACAAAACAAAATGAACAATACAACTTTCATAACAGTTACTTACCAATAAAAAAAGACTAGCCTACTGGCTTTACTGAATCGATAGGAACATTAGCCCCAGCTATTTAGGAGGGATATCACACCTGGCACAAATGATTGTCTAGTTGTGTTTTTCCTGCTGAGGGGTGCCCTATACCTGCACCCTGAGGGGAGTGGTTCAAAGTCCAGGTACAGGGGGTGGCTTGGGTCTAAAATGATTTTGTGAGCCTTACAGAGGTCCCTGACCTTAAATATCTCATCCAGGTTGTCTGTTTGACTCCAAGTACCTTGCTTGCTGTGGTGATAATCCTTCTCAGCATTTTTCTCTGGCTGACAGTGGCATTGCCAAACCAACAAACAATACAAGAAGTTAAAATACTCTCAATGAAAAATGTGTAAAACAGAGTCAGTATAGTACAGTCTACATTAAAGGATTCCAGCTTTTTGAGAAAGTACAGTCTCTGTTGGCTCTTTTTGTAGATCAGGTCTGGCTGGGCCACTTGTCCCAAAGCCACTCCAAATTGTCTTGGCTGTCTGCTTAGGGTCGTTGTCCAATTGGAAGGTGAACCTTCGTCCTAGTCTGAATTGCAAAGAAAAAGCCATATATTAGGTCTGGCTGGGCCACTCAAGGACATTCAAAGACTTGTCCCAAAGCCACTCCAAATTGTCTTGGCTGCCTGCTTAGGGTCGTTGTCCAATTGGAAGGTGAACCTTCGTCCTAGTCTGAATTGCAAAGAAAAAGCCATATATTAGGTCTGGCTGGGCCACTCAAGGACATTCAAAGACTTGTCCCAAAGCCACTCCAAATTGTCTTGGCTGTCTGCTTAGGGTCGTTGTCCAATTGGAAGGTGAACCTTTGTCCCAGTCTGAATTGCAAAGAAAAAGCCATATATTAGGTCTGGCTGGGCCACTCAAGGACATTCAAAGACTTGTCCCAAAGCCACTCCAAATTGTCGCGGCTGTCTGCTTAAGGTCATTGTCCAATTGGAAGGTGAACCTTCATCCCAGTCTGAATTGCAAAGAAAAAGCCATATCTCAGACTGGCCAATAAAAATAAAAGATTGAGATGGGCAAAAGAACACAGACACTGGACAGAGGAACTCTCTCTGCCTAGAAAGCCAGCATCCCGGAATTGCTTCTTCACTGTTGACTTTGAGACTGGTGTTTTGCGGGTACTATTTAATCAAGCTGCCAGTTGAGGACTTGTGAGGTGTCTGTTTCTCAAACTAGACACTCTAATATACTTGTCCTCTTGCTCAGTTGTGCACTGGGGCCTCCCACTCCTCTTTCTATTCTGATTAGAGACAGTTTGCGCTGTTCTGTGAAGGGAGTAGAACACAGCTTTGTATGAGATCTTCAGTTTCTTGGCAATTTCTCACATGGAATAACCTTCATTTCTCAGAACAAGAATAGACTCACGAGTTTCAGAAGAAATGTATTTGTTTCTGGCCATTTTGAGCCTGTAATCTAACTGCTGATGCACCAGATACTCAACTAGTCTAAGGAAGTCCAGTTTTATTGCTTATTTAATCAGGACAACAGTTTTCAGCTGTGCTAACATTACTGCAAAAGGGTTTTCTCGTGATCAATTAGCCTTTTAAAATTATAAACTTTGATTACCTAACACAATGTGCCATTGGAACACAGGAGTGATGGTTGCTGATAATGGACCTCCGTACACCTATGTAGATATTCAATTAAAAATCAGCTGTTTCCAGCTACAATAGTCATTTCCATCATTAACAATGTCTACACTGTATTTCTGATCAATTTGATGTTATTTTAAATGGACAAAAAACTAGCTTTTCTTTCAAAAACAACAACATTTCTAAGCGACCACAAACTTTTGAACGGTAGTGTATGCATGTGATTTTTGTGAACATTCTGCTCTTGAACATTCTGCTCTTGATTCATAACTTAAGACAATGCAACCGTGTATTCTGGTAACACTCGCCAGTTCTGAATCACGCGTCATGCAAGTTCAATTCTAACATTTGATCGCCAACATTGAGAGCTGTGTAGCCTGACCGACGACAGCAAGAACATGACAAAGACAACATAGTCATGTTGATTTAGTGATTTGAAAGGATGCTGAAGGGACCTCACACCACAACCTTTTGAAAGGCTGCGCGATCACGAAGGGTAGTGCATGCTTCTGGAAGTACAAGTACTGATCCACCTGGGTAATGTTGCAAAGACCTGTTCCGCGTTTGTAGGGCTTAAGTACGCACTCCACCTCTGCTACCCCAAAGAACTCAGGTACACCTTCAAGGTGTTCCAGAAGCTTTTCTTGGAGCTGGATAGTTCTAAGCTCTCCCTAAAAGTGCAAGCCTTGAAGAATAAGCTACTGGCTTAAGGTCTATGGAGTTCAGCCTTTATTTGACCAACCAGTCATAGGCAATGTAATTATTTTTTTATCATTACAGAGTCGGAGGTCAAGTCTAAAGTAATGCTTTTCTGTATTTTGTGGCTTTTATAAAAGGTTCACAGAGCTTACTTTTCCACATCCAGTATGCAGAAAAGTGAATGGCAGTAGGCACATATACTGTATTGTCTCATTCAGGGACGGAATACCACATTTGGGGTTCCCCGGGCAGCTAACTTCCTGTATATCAACACATTTTGCCATGGTGCAGAGAGCAAAATGTGCAGTTTTTTTAATGCTATTCTACACATTTTGTCATTAAGTTAAAATAAACTGCTGCTGTTTAAAGCTCATTTCCTGCACTTCTACACTTTATGGGGCAAATATACTGTCAAATGTGCTGTTTTAAAGCTCATCTCATGCTTTTATTCACATTTTGTCATGGGGCTGAGATACTTTTGTAGTTTAAAACAAATATCCTGCTATTCTACACATTTTGCCATGAGGCTGAGAGAAAATGTTATTTTAAAGCACTTTTCCTGCAATTCTACAAATGTTTCTGTAATATGCTTTCTGGAACCCGACCTCTCTAGGCCCGGGGCACGTGCCCTGTGTGCCAGTTTGGGAATCCATCCCTGTCTTTTTTGCATATTTACTATTTTGTATTTGTACACATCTAAACGAGAAAAAAAACGTGTCAAGTATCTTAACTAATACATTTGTATTTGTTTGATAAGGTTTCCTGGTGTCCTGGTACTTTTCTTAAATATCAGGTGTTGAATCTACTTTTAAAAATTCAGGCAACGAATTTACACACAATATTATTGAGTAAATATAATGTCCTATGTTTTCAGTAAAATAATTGAATAAGTTATTTGAATTTACACTAATAAAGTAAATCCAAGAAAGTACATATTACATATTAGTTGATGATGTAAGACAAATATTATGAGTCAACCCAATACATTTTTACAGCAAAAAAAAAAACTGTTTGGTTTGCTAAATATTTGTGGACAACAATGACAAAAACTGTATAGGAATTATTATTAGATATTTATTGTTTTAATCTAAACAAAAGGGCAAATGGGCATGTGCTCTTATCACAGGTAGAGCCCTATCTGTATGTGTTCCTGGAATGAACCCAAACTCAAACTCAAGTTGGGAAACAACAGAAATACCAAATCTAAACCATGAGCACTTACAGCAAGAATGTGGGTGATAAAGCTGGGTGGGAATGAATTGAGTCAGAATCCCGCGCGCGATTTAGCCTTTCTAGGTCTGTGTTCCGGTATCTGAATGAGAACAAAATATGAATTATGGACGGTTCGTCATGCTCGTGTCGCATCACATGCAGACATATCCAAGCTTAGCATGGTCGAAGTATCACCCATTAACGCGGCTCAGTAGGCTAGCCTAACCACTGTCATCACCCAATAACCCGAAGAACCCATACCCTGTCTGTCTAGCTGTTCGTGCTGCGTGCACATGGAAGATGTGCGGCCAATGTCCTTTCGGATGTTATTTATTCTGACTGCGCTGCAGCATCAGCAACACTCTTCCGACAACAGGCTTTGTCCATTCACCATAACATGGTCAGATAAGACCATGTCATGTGTCAATTTGATTTCCCTCACGTTTTCATGGGTGAGGTCAGAGCCCGATGTGAGAGAGCACTTCACTTTCTAGTTATGGCACTAAACCAGTGTTTTCATCCATGTGCAGCTCATAACAATAACATCACAACAGTGCCAATATAAGTAGTGAATGTGCAACACTTCAGCAGCAGGTCTCGGAATATTACAATTCTCACATAGGTCTGAAATGTCTCGCAATGTATTGCGTGCAGGTCAGATACACCCTGTCCTGTTCATCAAATCAATACATTTGTGCCATGATACATTGTAGCCTAAAGTGGCAATATGCTTTGGAGATTTTTTGAACAGAGATCGTTTGGAAACAGCTCTGTCCATTGGACACAACACAGCACACCGGTTCAGAGCGGTGATATTACAGGGACAAGTCATTCCAAACATGACCGCTATTATTTCACCACGATCACAACAGCAGCAGCGACGCAGTCAACATGTCAGGCAAGGATGGACTGGAAACATATGGACCGAGCTCGGAGCTCACCTCACTGCGTGTTCGCTATGCACAGAGACAACGAGCAGAGAAAAATCACGTACCTTCACTTGACACACCAGGCTTCCGGGAGATCCGAGAGGGGAGGCCTGACGAAGTTGAAGTCTGACGCAGCGGCGATGTTTTGGTCCAAAATTCGGTTGGAAAAAGCTGCGGCGGAAACAGGAACTGGGGACGGCTGTTATCGGAATAGTCACTGCTGCCTGTGGCTCCGGTTGAGGAGACTCGAATTGACTCTAAACTGCAGTGCGCATGCCAGTGTCAGATTGCTGTACTGCAGCCGCGTTGATAGACGGCCCTGTGGCACTGATTATTGGGTTTACGTCTCCTCCGCGGCTCCTCACCCCGCAGTTTGACAATCTGCTACCTAGTGCCACCGCATCGGTGTCAGAGAGAAAGAGGGGTCAGGCAGTCACATAGCCTACATACTGTAAGCACTCTGATTCTGCTACTGCGATTCCAATGGGAAGAGCGAGGAAGCGGCAACTTCACTTTTGGTCACTGCGCACCAAAAGCATGGGCTCTTCCGCGGCATGGCAGGCCGTAATGTCAATTTACCCACCTTGCATTTCATGACGTTGTACAACTCATCGTTTTAAGAGCCACATATTTATGTGCTGTACAATTAAATAACGCAGGGAAAAGCGTATCAATTTACAGTACAGACTACCTAGCTGGCCAGTGGAGCTGCAAATTATGTTCCCTTCACACATCTATAAACCACGACCATATAACCCGGAAGTATTCATACTCAGTCATCTCCGACCCTCTAATCGCCATCACAATTGTGGGGTCAGCTCAATCAATTAGTCTACGTTTTAATGACATGAACCTATCAGCTCACTAATCAGATATATGTGCGTCGAATCAGCAAATGTTCAGAGTAACTTCAGTAACGCTATGGTGAATGAGGGTTTTTGATTAATACAAACTTACAACAACTTTGCCAGGTTCATTTAGTTTCAACATTAATACAAATGGAATCAAGCCAAAAGCACTGATAGGCTACAGTAACCATGCATATACCCTTCATTGTGCAGTGCTATTCCTCAGGCTCCGGGTGAAGTTCCTGTACATATCTGGGATCCGCTTCCCCTCCCCATATAACCTTAACCATTATTGGGAAAGATCCGTTTTTAGTGGCAACTTCACCCTTCTCCACTCCCCAGTGCTAAATATCCACTCACCTTCTGTAGGCTACCTCCGAGCATTTAGACCTATTAAGACGAAATGGGATCAAACAAGCCCTGTTGTCTGTGGCATTACTCAATACCGTCCATTTAGGATGACATGCTGTGGCTGAACGTTTTGCTGGGCGTAAAAATGTAAAATCACACAAGAGACATTGTGGAGATCTGAATGTTAAATCAGCTCTCATCTATAAAGGCTTAGGGACATCTCTTCCACTGTGTTCAATGGTCAGCATTGGCACTGGCTTTACTTAGGCTACACAGTCCTGCCACCCAGTGTTCTGAAGGCAATAATACATCATCTGATTGCAAGACGTCATTTGAGATAGATAGCCTACACGTATTACCCAAACAAGTTACGTGCTTACTTTGTCTCAAGTGTCATACGTGTAAAATGTCTGGTGGCGCTTATGTAAGGTCTGGTAAGGTAGAAGCGGCGTTTCAGCACCACTGAAGCGGCCAGCGATAACTGTCATTCCGAAGTTCAGCACCACAGGGCAGTGGACAGCGATCGTCTCATACACAGCATCTCTCTAGGGGTGTAAAACGTAGTTCAAACAGCGCTCTGTCGCTGCACGGAACTGGGGATATAGTGCTCTCTGAAACAGTGAGACTCGTCGGAATTTTGACCGTAGTTCGGCAGCCTCTGCCGCTCTTTCCGCGCGGTGCGGTTGAAGCACGCCTCTGTTTCTAATATATGTTAATTGCATGCAAATACAGGTTGCTTCTCTACCACACCCACAACAAAGGCACAATCATGACCTCGGATTTGCATGTGGAGGTCTTCTGTGAGAGGTCACTGACATACGAGAATTACGTCCCCAACCAAGCTCTTAACCGTGCCATCCCGCTCTTCATAGCTATTCAATTTGGCATCTGAACTGTGCATAAGACGCCTGGAAGCTTAATAGAAGATGGCTCCACTTAAATATTTGTTTGCTATTCTGTGAAGACATATGGACTTCAAATCAACATTTATAATTGTACATAATATGGAATAATTTGCAACTAAACGAAAGTAGATCTCTTCATTGTATGATAGGTTAATTACATCTTATTGCTGATACTAAATACAGGTTCTTTTCTATTCCTTATTTAGTCTTGTCTTTACTTTTTATATTAATTTATTCTCTTTTCAAGATTCCTGTAACAAAGCAATCTTTAGTGACTTGATAATGTAATATTGCTACTTCGGTCCTATTTGTAATGGATGGTGTGTCTACATGGCTTGAAATAACTTCAACAATAAAATAAAATGTTATTTGTCACATGCGCCGATTAGAAAAAGTGTAGACCTTACAGTGAAATGCTTACTTACAAGCTCTTAACCAACAATGTCGTTTAAAGAAAATACCTAAAAAAAGTAAGAGATAAGAATAACAAATAATTAAAGAGCAGCAGTAAAATAACAGTAGTGGGGCTGTATACAGGGGGTACTGGTACAGAGTCAATATGCAGGGCACCGGTGTCGAGGTTATTGAGGTAATATGTAGATGTAGGTTTAACCTCCAAACGAGCTTCAATGTCATACAACACTCATCCGTGGCCTTTAACTGCTCTTAAATGCTAGTAAAATTAAATGCATGCTCTTCAACCGATCGCTGCCCGCACCCGCCCGCCCGACGAGCATCACTACTCTGGACCGTTCTGACATAGAATATGTGGACAACTGTACCTAGGTTGCTGACTAGACTGTAAACTCTCCTTCTAGACTCATATTAAGCATCTCCAATCCAAAATTAAATCTAGAATCGGCTTTCTATTTCGCAATAAAGCCTCCTTCACTCATGCTGCCAAACATACCCTGTAAAACAGACTATCCGACCGATCCTTGACTTCGACGATGTCATTTACAAAATAGTCTCCAACACTCTACTCAGCAAATTGGATGCTGTCTATCACAGTGACATCCGTTTTGTCACCAAAGTCACATGTACTACCCACCACTACGACCTGTATGCTCTAGTTGGCTGGCCCTCTCTTCATACTTGTAGCCAAACCCACTGGCACCAGGTCATCAATATGTCTTTGCTAGGTAAAGCTCCGCCTTATCTCAGCTCACTGGTTACCATAGCAACACAGACCCGTAGCACGTGCTCCAGCAGGTATATTTCACTGGTCATCCTCAAAGCCAACACCCCCTTTGGCTGCCTTTCCTTCCAGTTCTCTTCTGCTAGTGACTAGAACCAATTGAAAAAATCACGGAAGTTGGAGACTTATCTCCCTCACTAACTTTAAGCATCAGCTGTCAGAGCAGTTCACCAATCACTACAGCTTTACACAGCCCATCGGCCCATCCAACCAACTACCTACCTCATCCCATTTTGTTTTTGTTTTTCTGCTCTTTTGCACACCAGTATTTATTTCTACTTGTACATCCTCATCTGCACATTTATCACTCCAGTGTTAATTGCTAAATTGTTATTACATCGCCACTATGGCCTGTTTATTGCCTTACATCCTTACTTCATCTGCACACACTGTATACAAATATTTTTCTATTGTGTTATTGACTGTATGTTTGTTTATCCCATGTACAACTCTGTTGTTGTTTAAAAAAGTGACTATGCATAGATAATAACAGAGAGTAGCAGCAGTGTAAAATAGGGAGGGGGGGGCAATGCAAATAGTCTGGATAGCCAGTTAATTAGCTGTTCAGGAGGCTTATGGTTTGGGGGTAGAAGCTGTTTAGAAGCTTATTGGACCTAGACTTGATGCTCCAGTACCGCTTGCCGTGCGATAGCAGAAAGAACAGTCAATGACTAGGGTAGCTGGAGTATTTGACAATTTTAGGGCCTTCCTCTGACATTGCCTGGTATAGAGGTCCTGGATGGCAGGAAGCTTGGCCCTGGTAATGTACTGGGCCATATGCGCTACGCTCTGTCGTGCCTTGCGGTCGAAGGCCGAGAAGTTACCACACCAGGCAATGATACAACCCGTCAGGATGCTCTCGATGGTGCATCTGTAAAACCTTTTGAGGATTTGAGGACCCATGCCAAATCTTGTCGTTAGGTCATTACAGAGGTCAGGAGATACAGAGAGGTGAGAGGTCATTCACGGACAGGGGAAATTGACAATTTATTTGTTTGGTGGGCTGGTCGAAATTGACACGCACATTTTTTTTAACATGGGCCTGCGGCTCATGGGCTTTTAAAAAATATTTTTGCGCAATTTCCCCAGTATACTAATCAATAGTGAGTTTTTGGCAGATTAGCCAGCCCAGTCATTCAAACACATTCTAAGTCAAACACGGAATGAGGAGAGAGACCTGCTTAGACTCTGTCATCAGTTATCCAAGATCACGGATTGTAAAAGCTTTTGGAAGCTTCGTCCCCTTTCTCCCTATCGAAGAGAGGAGGGTCTCAGCTTTCTGTAGGTGTCATTTATTTCTCAACTCTTAACATTTAGCTCAGTATAATTTATTTTTCAATTATATAAATATTCAGCCCAAAATCAACTTTTTTACAATCAAGATATTTAATATGGCTTTGAGATATGGAACTGCGAATGTGCGCAAAAAGTGCACCGACCATTGTGAGGGCATAGGCTTATAGGTCTCATGGGTAGTAGTCTACAACTGCAAAGTTTTTTTAAGTCATAATATTTACTATTAGATGAATACATGGCTACTAGTAGTGTGTATTATATTTAGAGTTAGTTATCAAGTTAATGTGACCTGAGCCCTAGGACCATGCCCCAGGACTACCTGACATGATGACTCCTTGCTCTCCCCAGTCCACCTGGCCATGCTGCTGCTCTAGTTTCAACTGTTCTGCCTTACTATTATTCGACCATGCTGGTCATTTATGAACATTTGAACATCTTGGCCATGTTCTGTTATAATCTCCACCCGGCACAGCCAGAAGAGGACTGGCCACCCCACATATGCTCTCTCTAATTCTCTCTTTCTTTCTCTCTCTCGGAGGACCTGAGCCCTAGGACCGTGCCCCAGGACTACCTGACATGATGACTCCTTGCTGTCCCCAGTCCACCTGACTGTGCTGCTGCTCCAGTTTCAACTGTTCTGCCTTATTATTATTCGACCATGCTGGTCATTTATGAACATTTGAACATCTTGGCCATGTTCTGTTATAATCTCCACCTGGCACAGCCAGAAGAGGACTGGCCACCCCACATAGCCTGGTTCCTCTCTAGGTTTCTTCCTAAGTTTTGGCCTTTCTAGGGAGTTTTTCCTAGCCACCGTGCTTCTACACCTGCATTGCTTGCTGTTTGGGGTTTTAGGCTGGGTTTCTGTACAGCACTTTGAGATATCAGCTGATGTACGAAGGGCTATATAAATACATTTGATTTGATTTGATTCGATGTGGTTTTTGTTTCCACCTTCCTGTAACGGTTGTCTTCATCGTCTGACGACGAGTATGAAATATCGGTCCAATGCGCAGCGTGGTACGTGTTCATGATATTTTATTTACTGAACACGGAAATATGAAATAACAACGTGAATAAACTAAAAAAACGAAACAGTCCTGTAAGGTGCAGAAAACACTAACCAGAAAATAATCACCCACAACTAAAATGGGAAAAATAGGCTACCTAAGTATGATTCTCAATCAGAGACAACGAACAACACCTGCCTCTGATTGAGAACCATACCAGGCCAAACACATAAACACAACATAGAAAAAAGAACATAGACTCCCCAAAAACAGAAATGCAACACGTACAGTGTTGGTCCCATGTTTCATGGGCTGAAATAAAAGATCCAAGGAATGTATTTGTCAAAAAAACGAAATGTTTACATTCCTGTTAGTGAGCATTTATCCTTTGCTAAGATAATCCATCCACCTGACAGATGTGGCATATCAAGAAGCTGATTAAACAGCATGATAATTACACAACTGCACCTTGTGCTGGGGACAATAAAAGGACACTCTAAAATGTGCAGTTTTGTCACAAAACACAATCGCACAGATGTCTCAAGTTTTGAGACAGCGTGCAATTGGCATACTGACTGCGGGAATGTCCAGAAGAGCTGTTGCCAGAGAACTGAATGTTCATTTCTCTACCATAAGCTTTCTTCAGTGTCGTTTTAAATCATTTGGCAGTACATCCAACCAACCTCACAACCGCAGACAATGTGTATGGCATTGTGTAGGCGAGCGGTTTGCTTGATGTCGACGTTGTGAACAGAGTGCCCCATGGTGACAGTGGGGTTATGGTATGGGCAGGCATAAGCTATGGACAAAGACATTTGCATTTTATTGATGGCAATTTGAATGCACAGAGATACCGTGACGAGATCCTAAGGCCCATTGTCTTACCATCACATCCGCTGCCATCACCTCATGTTTCAGCATGATAATGCACAGCCCCATGTCGCAAAGATCTGTACACAATTCCTGGAACCTGAAAATATCCCAGTTCTTCCATACTCAGACATTTCACCCACTGAGCATGTTTGAGATGCTCTGAATCTCTGTGTATGACAGCGTGTTCCAGTACCCGCCTATATCAAGAAACTTCACAGCCATTGAAGTGGAGTAGAACAACATTTGACAGGCCAAAATCAACAGCCTAATTAACTCTATGGGAAAGAGATGTGTCACGCTGCATGAGACAAATGGTGGTCACACCAGATATTGACTGGTTTTCTGATCCAGGGTCCTACTTAAAAATAAAAAAATAGTATATGTGACCAACAGATGCATGTCTGTATTCTCAGTCATGAGTAACCCCATACATTAGGGCCTAATGAATTTAGTTCAATTGACTGATTCCACCCTGTTCACAGACCACGATGCATCGGGGTTTATTATACTGTACTTTACTGCTCTCTGTTTCCACCAGATGTCAGTGCTGCTCCTTTTACAGAACTACTGGAGTTGGTTGAGACTCTCTGCTCCTTCTGCAGTCTTTCCACTATCCTCTCCTTTATCCTCCCTCTGTTCATCATCATCATCTCCGTCTTCATCGTCATCATCATCATCAGCACCCTCCCCATCGTCATCACCACCCAACAGTGAAGAGCCTGCGAAGGCACTCCGAATTAAGTGCTATTATTACTTCATTTGTAGAGTGCCTTGATATTATTATTGTTGTAATTATTCTTGTCATTGTCATTTGAATTATCATTGTTACTATTACTCTTTATCATCACCACCCTCATCCGCATCCTCGTTGTCATCATGCTAAAAGATGTCTGCCATAGTTGTTAGTAACATTAGAAAGTAAATATTGTAAATGCAGTGGCACTATTGCTGCTGTCTAGCAGTGAAAGAGAGAGGAGGACAGAGGCACTGTAGTGTGATAGTGTAACTGTGTAGCGATGCTGTATCTTTATGGGTTAAAGTCTTTGTGAACTGCATGTGCTCTTTGCCTCTTGACTGTGGACGTATCTGATCTCATTTTTGTATCTGATTCTGATCTGATTTTCTGTATCTGATTTTGGCTTGATGGGAAAATAAAGCTAGATAACCATAAAAGTCATCAGTGGCGGCATACTATGAACATGGACTCTAAAAAGGCCAAATGTTCAACAGCATGTCAAGACGTGGACTCAAGGTCGAGCGCCAGGTCATGGGTGCTTTAGAAATGCCCCAGGTACTCTAGTGGTCAGACTAATGCAGGACAATCAATACAAAGTGAGGCAGTTGTGCACACTAACATTCCACAGTTGCATACAGTGTATACGCATGAACACACACGCACATACAGTTCATATACACACACACACACACGCCATTTCATACACCCAGAGCATGTCAAGTAAACATTTAAATTGAATTTGTACCTCGAGATGGCCACTAATCCAATGCCATTACAAAGTGTGCTGAAGCTGAGATGGCTGACTTCGTATTATAATTTGTGAGATAGTGGGTTATCTACAAGACCTCCAGGGGCTGGGAGGGAAAGGTGTGTGTTAGTGGTGTGCTGGATGAAGGTGGAGAGTGTACAGTGTGTGTGTGTGTGTGTGTGCAACGCATGTGTGTGTGTGTGTGTACCATGGCATATATGCTTGTGCGCCTGCACATACTTGTGTATTCCTGTGTGTGTGTGTGCATATGAGCTGTAGGTGTGTGGGTCCCCGGGGTGGGGGGGGGGGGGGGGGGGGCTTTTGTAGGAGGGAAACACATTATTTTCTGCTCTTTCTCAAATCCTCCACACATTGGCTAGGAGTGCAGAGGAGAGAGGGACAGCCGCCAAATTTAGAGCTGAATGGCTCCATGTGTAGCTTGTTCCCGCTGCCTCCCATGCGCTAACTACGGTGTGACAGTAGCACATCCAGAGTGACCGAAAGGCGTGTGCAGAACACTTGCCATGTCTGCATCCCAAATGGAACACTATTTCCCTACAGATAGGGCCCCGGTCAAAAGTAGCGCACTATCTACGGAATAGGGTGCCATTTGGGACACAAGCGGGGTTCAGTCCGTTTACCCCAGAGGGTGATGGGGGAGATGTCTCCATCTGATAACTAGGTATATAGTGTGACGTAGGGCAGGGTGGATATGACATGCCAATCCATTGACATACACAGAGAGAGAGAGGAGAAGAGACAAAGAGTTGATTGTGACAGAGAATCCTCGTCAAAGGTTCAATGTGGTCAAGGCTGGGATGAGGTCAACTCCATAAATATATGTACATGTGTGGAAGGGTTGTGTATGAAAGCACACGTACGCGCATGTACGCAATAATGCAGGGAGGATGTGCTTGAGTTGCATCACAAACACACACACTGCTGAGTCATCCTACGGTAGTTTGGTCATTTATCTAGCCTGTAGAGTGTTTGAAACGGTGTGTGTGTGTGTGTGCGCAAGTGTGTACATGCACATATGCATTTAATGTAAGCTAAGCATATTCTCTATGCATATCCTATGTTAGATGAAGCCATAACAAAGATGTCGATTTTTAGGCAGGCATCATCTCGCCAGCCTCTTTTGGCAAGTCCTTCTCCTCCCCACTGACTGAGGACCACTCAATAAACTGAGGTGAAGATCTAGAGCAAAATATTGAGCCGTGGCTTGGCCCCTAACAAGATGAATTCACTTCATAATGACTGTCTATAATTTACGTCTGAGAGGATGTGGGATCAATCTCTCAGTAGCATACCATGGACTCACCCTACACCCACTCTTCAGTGAGCCAGATAATAAAAAAGCACCTCTGTCTGTGGCACTGTACACTCTATGGTTCCAATGACACCAGTTGCACCAGCCCAGACTTGGGTTCAAAAAGTGTTTGTTTCCTTTCAAACAGTTTAAGCGTTATATTGAGCATGACTTGAGTGTCCGATGGGAGGAATTTGCACTTTTGGGACTACTTTATTGGTTCAACTGTGCCCATGGTCTGACCCTTTGCCATAGACCGACAGTAAGAGGGCACTATTGCCAAGCTTAGGAGATTTTGCCTGTTGAGAGGAAGTGTGGGGATTCACCGTTCACCCAGGTGAAATAATACTACAACCTTCTCGTTTCAGTGCAGCTGAACTTTCTTCCCTTCTCAGTAGTCAAAGTGGGAAAATCAGGATGCAAACTCCTTCATGAATCTGTTGAAACACTGATTGCACCCGGAAGAGACACTTCGGGGATTATAATCAGTATACATCCCTGAGAGGAGATGCTTTTTCACACAGCATTGCATATTCCAGTGCCGGTAAACAGGAGGCATACGTATGGCTGGGCTGCTACAGGCCTTTAGGCTAGGTTAAACTAGTCTGGCACATCGGGATAAGCAGGGTTGAAGGAATATCATGGTCGGAAGCACTTCCTGGTTCTTTGCCTGCAACTTTTATGTTAATATTGCGGCTCAGGGGAGCAAGGAGGGACGCAACAGCGGGGGACTACTGTCATTACCACAGGGTTAGGGAGCAGGGTAGTGTGTGTGTGTGTGTGTGTGTATTGTGTGTAGTATCACCCAAGAGACACACATCTGCAATGACTTTACTCCATACTGTTTATGCAGCTGTTTGTACTATATAGGACTACCCACTCAACCGTATCGATTGCAGTTGCCTCCGATATGCAAGAATAGCTGTAAATATGATACACTATGATATCGTGAATGATTCCGTATGATCTACTGCTTACTATATTAGAATGTATTCATAAGACGTTGTGGAGATGGTGGAAAAGCCCATACTGTTTATGCAGCTGTTTGTACTATATAGGACTACCCACTCAACCGTATCGATTGCAGTTGCCTCCGATATGCAAGAATAGCTGTAAATATGATACACTATGATATCGTGAATGATTCCGTATGATCTACTGCTTACTATATTAGAATGTATTCATAAGACGTTGTGGAGATGGTGGAAAAGCCCAGAGAGAATCAGAAGACTAGCTGGTGTGTAACTCAACCCAGCTGAGCTCCAGTTCAGAGATCTTAACCATGGCAAATGAGCTCTCTCACACTGGACTGACCATGCTATGGTTTAGCTCTGCCAGACCCCTCTGCTGGGCCCGCATCCCTGTCCTCCGCTCCACTGGCCTCTGGTTTCCTCCAACACTGAAAGCCCATTATCCATTTTCCAAAGCAGCCCCGAGCCAGCTGGCTTTATTGGAGTTTCAAAAGTGTAGCCTTAAAATGTTCTCTCACTCTTATCTCTAGCTTTCTTTCATTCTCTTTTTTTTACAGATCTTTCATTCTCGCTCTCCCTTTCTTTCTCTTAATCCCTCGTCGTAGCCCTAAGGCTCATATCCGCGCTTCTGTCTGGACTGCCTTCCCATAAACCCTTGGATACGTTGAACCGACTCTCTAAGCACCCTGTCTGCCACAAGACACCAGATATAGCCATCTTTCTACAGCAAATTCACATACCCTCCCGTCCATTTTGTCACACTTGTTGTGTATTTCCCCTCGTGTATAGGATCTAGCTTATATGAGCCAAACAGAACACAAAGCCTAAGATCTCCACACTGGCTATAAAACGTGGCCCCTGGAAGCTCAGGTTAGCTGTGTTGTGACAGTATTCTTCTGGGAGCCGAGTGTAGGGGGAGGTTGAGGTCACTGACTGATTATGCATCTCCAAAGTAATTATATTAGACAATTATGGAAACCCTAATACATTGCGGAGGAGGTTCAGTTCAAGGTACACAGCTTTCTTGCCTTTTGAATAACTGTCTTTTTGTGTGTGTTGTGGAACAGAGGGCTGCTCATTAACGCCTCTGCGGCCTTATGCTACGAAGAAGACAAGGTGGCTGGATGTTTTCTCCAAGATCACACGCTACAACAATTATCTCCAAGTTGGTGTTTGACCTAATGAATTGGTTCTGGTCACTGAACTGCCACGGAAAGTAAACAGTTTCTACCATGAAAATGAGGCTTTTCACTCCCTGCAGAGTTTGCTAACTTCATAATCCAATATCATTAGTGGAGAATATGTCCAAATGCTACAAAGAGACATAACATTGTCTTGCCTAGGGAAATATGCACATCTTCGGGGGCTAAGTTAGTCAAAAACAGCAAATAACCTGACATCCTGGTTTCTTTGAGATGCAATATGAAAACAATGCCTTATACCTTAGGCCCTATACTCACTACAAGAGAATACCTAGAGATTTCACAAAAATACCCTCAGCTAGACCTTCTTCTGTCATGTAAACTTGCGAACTGGTCACATCTCGACCACTACCTCTGGAGGTCGCAGCCGAGCCTTCCTGGAGACGTACCCCCCTCCGAACTGTCTGATGTGAGGGATGGATAGAAATGTACAGAATGATTACATGGAGGAAAATGGGGGAGGGTCATGCTTTTTCAGTCAACGGTAGTGTTTAGTTTTTTAAAAATGTAGTCCAGGGAAGAGTCATGCAATTTGTAATTGATGAAATGTCAACATTTCTCAGTGTTTTAGAATGAGTTGCTTATTAGGCTATATATATCGACGTGTGCACAATGCCGCACCTCATCTCTGATTCTCAGATGGGCGCACAATATCATGTGCACTTTTAGGCTATAGGCCACGATGTGCATGCTCGGAGAAGAGCAAAGTTATATTTCTAAGATAGCTGATGGAATAGTGTAAATCAAACTAGGCTGCATTGCACACTGCAATGGATATTCTAACCCTGAGCCCTGGCCTGCTCTGCTATATTTGATCAAAAATGTGTTTTTTTGTGTGTGCTGCCTAACCAATGATTGTGCTGTGTAGGCCTACAGTGGCAGTTCAGGAGGAAAGTCAAAAGCTTCAGTTGTTTTATTTTTATTAGCCCTAGTCCAAAAAAAATTCACTGTTTCGCATGGACGAGCCTATGAGCTATGTTCTGTTCAGTTTGATAAGGAGAGCACGACCATGAGAAGGAGGACTGGAGGTCAACTTTGATAGCTTGCTGCTACTATAATTGATTTGACTAAAAACAATATGTTTCTTGCCCATTATGTATTTATCAGAGTTATTGACCTCACAAGAAGTCCGATTTGTGAAACTTACACTGTGGTGCTGAAACTTAAGCCTGGAGCTGTGGTACAATCAGTCAGAAATAGGCTAATTTTGAGTAGCCATATTTTCTTTCAATCGTCTTCATTTGAATTAGACTTTAGTAAAAAGAGGGATTTCAGTTGGAGCCTATTTCTTCCTATTAAGAAAAAAAGAGGTAGGCCTACCTGTTTGACAGACAAAATTAGGCAATTACAGTGCATTCGGAAAGTATTCAGACCCTTTGACTTTTTCCACATTTGTTTACGTTACAGCCTTTTTCTAAAATTGATTTAATTGTTGTTTTGTCCCTCATCAATCTACACACAATACCCCATAACGTCAAAGCAAAAAAAGGTTTTTGTACATTTTTGCAAATGTATTAAAAACAAAAAATTGGAAATATCATATTTACATAGAGTTGAAGTGGGAAGTTTACATACACTTAGGTTGGAATCATGAAAACTAGTTTTTCAACCAGGTACAGAGCTCGTCCAGTTGGTTCACCAAATAAATGGAGGGAATAGGCGGTTTCGTCAGAGTTTTTATTCAATTTTATTAGGATAACCATTAGATGACGCCAATGGCTACAGCTAGTCTTACTGGGATCCGACACATAACAAAAAATACATTACAGACAAAATACTTTACAATTGAAATACATTTAAAAACATTAACATGTGTATTTGCATATATCAGTTACACGTACTGTACATGTCAGAGCATTCACACAAAAAGTAGGTCACATGGGGGAGAGGCATTGTGCCGTGAGGTGTTGATTTATTTTTTCTCATTAAACCAGGTTTGCTGTTCACTTGCGCTATGTGAGGTGGAAGGGAGTTCCACTCAATCATGACTCTGTATAACACTGTACACTTCCTTGTATTTGTTCTGGACCTGGGTACTGTGAAAAGACCCCTGGTGGCATGTCTTGTGGTGTAACTGTGTCACTGCTATGTATAAGTTGACTACACAAACAATTTGGAATTTAAAACACATGAATGTTTCATATAAAGACAAGAAGCTATGCAGTCAGTCTTTCCTCAAATCTTAGCCAGAGACTGACATGCATATTATTGATTACAATGAAGAGCAAGAACTGCCGCTCTGTTCTGGGCCAGCTGCAGCTTAACTAGGTCCTCCTTTGCAACATTTGACCGGCCATATGACTGGACAATTATCAAGATAAGATAAAGCCTAAGATAAAGCCTGTAGGACTTGCTTTGTGGAGAGTGTTGTCTAAAAAGCATTTTTGTTGTTGTAATTTTAACCCCATTTTTCTCCCCAATGTTGTGGTTACGAGCTTGTCTCATCGCTGCAACTCCCCAACAGGCTCGTGAGAGGCGAAGGTCAAGTCATGTGTCCTCTGAAACATATCCTGCTAAACCGCGCTTCTTAACACCCATTCGCTTAACCCCAGAAGCCAGCCGTATCAATGTGTCAGAGGAAACACAGTTCAACTGACAACCGAAATCAGCCTGCAGGCGCCAGGCCCTCCACAAAGAGTCGCTGGAGCGCGATGAGCCAAGTAAAGCCCCCCTGGCCCAACCCTCCTCGAACCCAGACGACGCTGGGCCAATTGTGTGCCACCCTACAGGATTCCCAGTCACGGCCGATAAATCCTGTTAGGGATGCTGCAAATTTTCGCAGCTTTTTGTTACATTTACATTACATTTAAGTCATTTAGCAGACGCTCTTATCCAGAGCGACTTACAAATTGGTGCATTCACCTTATGACATCCAGTGGAACAGCCACTTTACAATAGTGCATCTAAATATTTTAAGGGGGGGGGGGGGTGAGAAGGATTACTTTATCCTATCCTAAGTATTCCTTAAAGAGGTGGGGTTTCAGGTGTCTCCGGAAGGTGGTGATTGACTCCGCTGTCCTGGCGTCGTGAGGGAGTTTGTTCCACCATTGGGGAGCCAGAGCAGCGAACAGTTTTGACTGGGCTGAGCGGGAACTGTACTTCCTCAGTGGTAGGGAGGCGAGCAGGCCAGAGGTGGATGAACGCAGTGCCCTTATTTGGGTGTAGGGCCTGATCAGAGCCTGGAGGTACTGAGGTGCCATTCCCCTCACAGCTCCGTAGGCAAGCACCATGGTCTTGTAGCGGATGTGAGCTTCAACTGGAAGCCAGTGGAGAGAGCGGAGGAGCGGGGTGACGTGAGAGAACTTGGGAAGGTTGAACACTAGACGGGCTGCGGCGTTCTGGATGAGTTGTAGGGGTTTAATGGCACAGGTAGGGAGCCCAGCCAACAGCGAGTTGCAGTAATCCAGACGGGAGATGACAAGTGCCTGGATTAGGACCTGCGCCGCTTCCTGTGTGAGGCAGGGTCGTACTCTGCGGATGTTGTAGAGCATGAACCTACAGGAACGGGCCACCGCCTTGATGTTAGTTGAGAACGACAGGGAGTTGTCCAGGATCACGCCAAGGTTCTTAGCGCTCTGGGAGGAGGACACAATGGAGTTGTCAACTGTGATGGCGAGATCATGGAACGGGCAGTCCTTCCCCGGGAGGAAGAGCAGCTCCGTCTTGCCGAAGTTCAGCTTGAGGTGGTGATCCGTCATCCACACTGATATGTCTGCCAGACATGCAGAGATGCGATTCGCCACCTGGTCATCAGAAGGGGGAAAGGAGAAGATTAATTGTGTGTCGTCTGCATAGCAATGATAGGAGAGACCATGTGAGGTTATGACAGAGCCAAGTGACTTGGTGTATAGCGAGAATAGGAGAGGGCCTAGAACAGAGCCCTGGGGGACACCAGTGGTGAGAGCGTGTGGTGAGGAGACAGATTCTCGCCACGCCACCTAGTAGGAGCGACCTGTCAGGTAGGACGCAATCCAAGCGTGGGCCGCGCCGGAGATGCCCAACTCGGAGAGGGTGGAGAGGAGGATCTGATGGTTCACAGTATCGAAGGCAGCCGATAGGTCTAGAAGGATGAGAGCAGAGGAGAGAGAGTTAGCTTTAGCGGTGCGGAGCGCCTCCGTGATACAGAGAAGAGCAGTCTCAGTTAAAAATCACGCAAAATTTCAACGTCCTGCTACACATGCCAGGAATATAGTATATGCATATGGTTGTAACAGAACGTGTTTATCATGTCTGTGGCTATAACAGAACGTGTTTAGGAGTAAAAATCCCAAGGAAAACTGTTCACAAAAAACACAAAAAAATATCCATCCGCCAGTCTATGTATTGTCTACGGCAAGGGAAAATAGATAGAGTCCCGTTTCCAATGCCTACAGCTTCCACACGATGTCGCCAGTACTGGCATTTCATTGATAGTTTATCCTTGGTGGGATGACGAATAGGCACTTGGACGATGGACGATGATTTCAAGACTTGCTGCTATCGAATACAGATCGCCCCCTGATCAATTGTATCGATTATTAACGTTTATTAGTACCTAAAGTTGGTTTACAAAAGTAGTTTGAAGTGTTTTGTAAAAGTTTATATGTCAACTTTTTTTAAATGACGTTGCGTTTTGGAAAGGTGCTTTTTCCTGGATCAGACGGGCTTCATAAATGGACATTTTGGGTATACAATGATGGATTTAATCGGGAAAAAGACCCAATTGTGATGTTTATGGGACATATAGGAGTGCCAACAAAGAAGCTCGTCAAAGGTAATGAATGTTTTATATTTTATTTCTGTGTTTTGTGTAGCGCCGGCTACGCTAATTATTTTGTTTACGTCTCGTTCAGGTATTTCGGGGGGGGGGGGGTGCATGCTATCAGATAATAGCTTCTAATGCTTGAGCCGAAAAACATTTTACAAATCTGACATGTTGGCTAGATTCACAACGAGTGTAGCTTTAATTGAGTACCCTGCATGTGTGTTTTAATGAAAGTTTGAGTTTTATCGAGTACTACAGTTGGCGCTCTGAAATTTCAGCTGATTTTGGTCCCTGTACAGGGACCGCAGCCATAAAAGGCATAGCCTAGGATCCAACCCAAGGCTATAGTGATGCCGCAACACTACGATGCAGTGCCTTAGACCACTGCACTACTCGGGAGGCCCAGCATTTTTTTTATCACAAACAAGTGTCATATATTTTGTGTCTTTGGCATCATTAAACTGAAGACTGTTGTTTTATCAAACCAATTCTCTGTAATTATTATTACGTGATTATTCTAATAATGTAAATGTAATTAACTAGGAAGTCGGAGCACCAAGGAAAATATTCGGATTAAAAAGTTATAATACAACTTTTCAGATATTTTAATATCTGATCAATTAGTCTTCTAATTAATGAATTATTCTTTAATCTTATTCCAAACGTTGTAAATTGTTGGTTATCTGCACGAACCCAGTCTTCCCTATGAATCATCAACACATCAATTGTCTCAATCATTTATTTATTAACTAACTAAATAATCACAGAAATGCATAAACAAACAACAAAGTAGATATGGTTACAATGAAATGATAGCGGATGTGCCCTAGTGGGCTAAATCGGTATTGAGGCTTGGTAGACAAAGGGACTGAGAAGGGCGCAAAAGACAAAAGACAATACACAGTTAATAATTCTAACAATTGAAATGCTAATCCTTTGCACATGAACGCTCACTCATTCGTAAATAATTGCAATCAATATATTGGGTTGCACTCTGAGTGACTCCGAACTACTATGTCACTGTTGTCATGGGTAATTTGATTGGTTAGGTCTCTAAACTTCTTTCTGATTGCAGCTGGACTGACTGTTGTTGGTATTGGTGCTGGTACTCAAGGGGCCAGTTATCCTACTGATTTATTCTGAAAAATTATATTACAGCAACACATGATTAGAGCAGTTTACTAGTTGTATTGTAGTTGAACCTACACATGGCAAGGAATGATTATTGATGCCATGTGTTTTGACAGTGGACAAGTCCACTGTACTTCCTTTATGACCAGTGTGGTACTCCTCAGTACTATAGCTTAGATGTGTTCTAAAATAATCTCCGTACAGGGGCCTGTCCCGAAAAACGCATGTCAAAAATGTTATACATTTATTTGCATTTTAATGAGGGAAATAAGTATTTGGTCCCTTTGCAAAACATGACTTAGTACTTGGTGGCAACACCCTCGTTGGCAATCACAGAAGTCAGATGTTTCTTGTAGTTGGCCACCAGGTTTGCACACATCTCAGGAGGGATTTTGTCCCACTCCTCTTTGCAGATCTTCTCCAAGTCATTAAGGTTTCGAGGCTGACGTTTGGCAACTCAAACCTTCAGCTCCCTCCACAGATTTCCAATGGGATTAAGGTCTGGAGACTGGCTAGGCCACTCCAGGACCTTAATGTGCTTCTTCTTGAGCCACTCATTTGTTGCCTTGGCCGTGTGTTTTGGATCATTGTCATGCTGGAATACCAATCCACGACCCATTTTCAATGCCCTTGCTGAGGGAAGTAGGTTCTCACCCAAGATTTGACGGTACATGACCCTGTCCATCGTCCCTTTGATGCGGTGAAGTTGTCCTATCCCCTTAGCAGAAAAATACCCCCAAAGCATAATGTTTCCACCTCCATGTTTGACGGTGGGGATGGTGTTCTTGGGGTCATAGGCAGCATTCCTCCTCCTCCAAACACGGCGAGTTGAGGTGATGCCAAAGAGCTCCATTTTGGTCTCATCTGACCACAACACTTTCACTAAGTTGTCCTCTGAATAATTCAGATGTTCATTGGCAAACCTCAGACAGGCATGTATATGTGCTTTCTTGAGCAGGGGGACCTTGCGGATTTCAGTCCTTCACGGCGTAGTGTGATACCAATTGTTTTCTTGGTGACTATGGTCCCAGCTGCCTTGAGATCATTGACAAGATCCTCCCGTGTAGTTCTGGGCTGATTCCTCACCGTTCTCATGATCATCACAACTCCACAAGGTGAGATCTTGCATGGAGCCCAAGGCCGAGGGAGATTGACAGTTCTTTTGTGTTTCTTCCATTTGCGAATAATCACACCAACTGTGGTCAGCTTCTCACCAAGCTGCTTGGCAATGGTCTTGTAGCCCATTCCAGCCTTGTGTATGTCTACAATCTTGTCCCTGATATCCTTGGAGAGCTCTTTGGTCTTGGCCATGGTGGAGAGTTTGGAATCTGATTGATTAATTGCTTCTGTGGACAGGTGTCTTTTATACAGGTAACAAGCTGAGATTAGGAGCACTGCCTTTAAGAGTATTGTCACGAATATTACCGAAGGTGACTCCCCTTCTTGTTCGGGTGGCGCTCGGCGGTCGTCGTCGCTGGTCTACTAGCTATCGCCGATCCGTTGTTCTGCGTTCGTTTAGTTTTGTCTAATTGGTAGCACCTGTTTCTAGTTTGGTTGTTAGGATAGGGTTATATATAGTCTGTTCAGCCCGCTTCTGTTTTGTGCGTGCTTGTTTGTCTGTTTTGTTGTTTGAGTGTATTTTTGTTGGCATTTGGGTTTCACGCTGTCCGTTTATATTTCTGTTCATTTGTGTTTCCACTTTTGTACATGTTATGTTTCCGGGACATTAAAGCGTGTTGTTTTTCCCACATCTTTTGCTCTATGCGCCTGACTCCACACCTCTTCACTCATTTACCGTAACAAGTATGCTCCTAATCTCAGCTCATTACCTGTATAAAAGACACCTGGTAGCCAGGAATCTTTCTGATTGAAAGGGGGTCAAATACTTATTTCCCTCATTAAAATGAAAATCAATTTATAACAGTTTTGACATGCGTTTCTGTTTTTTGTTGTTTTTATTCTGTCTCTCACTGTTCAAATAAACCTACCATTAAAAGTATAGACTGATAATTTCTTTGTCAGTGGGCATAAGTCAAAAATCAGCAGGAGATCAAATCGTTTTTTCACTCAGTGTAGCTGGCTCGAAATCATGAAAAGAATGGTCAATCAGGTTGGCTGATGGAATGTGTCGAGATATCGGAATATCTCCTTGGATCAGATTCTGCACCAAGAGATTTCTAAACGTATTTTTCCCAAGGGATTCTTTCCACAGATACCCCTCGTGAATGACTGCATTGCAGCTAGCGTTAGGGGAGGACAGTGTGGTCAGTGGAGAAGGTACTGTGGCCTGTGACCAGACCTGGTTGGTTTTCCAATCCATCAATGGGAGTAACCGATCCATCAAGTCTGCTCCGAGTAGCAGGGGTACAGTTTTGAGGCTGGTAACATACACAGGGTGAACAAGCGATACATCCTGGAAGAGTAGTTTCAGCATGACTCTCCACGTGAGAGTGACACCTTGAAGTATAGTACCGCATTGTTCCACTTTTAGCCAATGTTTAGTTGGCTTCAAAACCCTTTCGAGATCATCAAACAATGTTTGAGAGATGAGTGATATTGTCGTGCCCGAATCGATTAGCGCATGACAAGTTAAGCAGTCCTCCAGGACTGTTTCCAGGTATGGACATTTAGATTTGTGTTTAGTGGACATATTCCCCACAAAGTGGAGTGGTCGTTCGCAATGACGTGATGTGCCATTTCTGTTCAAAGTGGAAGCAGATCGACTTTTCAGATTTTGAGTGGGCTTGGCCTTAACGAAGCATTTGACCTTTTCTTCGCAACCTTTGTATCAGAGTCAAGAGTCAAGCGGGCCCTGGATAGGGTCTCGAAAGAGAGCAGGAGAAATTTGAACTTTAACGTCCTTGCTATGGGTGTTAATTCCTGCGGACCTGGTGTCTGGTAATTCCCCGTCTAGCCCTTGTCTTTTACCCTTTTCTCAAATTGTTCTCTCTTCAGTTCTTCCCGTAGTGGAACTTCTGGAGAACATTGGCCTACGTTTTGAACATCCTTCAACTCTTTGTTACCCTTGTGCTCTGGCACTTTTTGTGGGTTGGGTGCAGGAACGTAGAGAAAACAAGTTGATTGTAGAGGTAGTCGTTTTGATGGCAACGTACTTTACAATTATTTTGACCGTGGAGGTTATTGGAATCATGGTTTCGTGCTAGAAACCATTGTTGTGTGTCATCTCTCAATGCTACAATACCTGATAATACACCCTCTGACTGGAGTGAGTGCTCCTGGTCAAACTTCAAACCCGAGTGGTCAGGGCTCTTAGCCCTGTGAGCTTTTGATGCCTCAAAAGCTGTGCTTGCAACTTCTCTGTGTTGTAAGATATGCAAGCAAACGTGAGCTGCAGGGCCCAAGTAGGTAGTGAAGGTGGGATACATGTTCGACAGAAACATTTGTTTGAATGGTAACAGCTCTTCCATTCCTGTTTCAGTGAGTAGGCCAAAGTAAGCTGAACAAAGACTATGATAGTAGGCTTGTGCGTGTTTGTTTCGAGCTTGTTTGATGGTGTTAGCCAGTGACTATCGTGTTTGCGAGTCACAGAGCCACTGAATTCTAATTTCAAGGCTACGGCAAGTTTAGCGTAGTCATTTAGCACGTGTTGCTGTTGTAGACGGATGAACCTCGTCGCGTGTCTATTCGACGTTCGCTTCAACAGGTAAACATTTCAGACCTCACAGATTATATACATCCTACTTAAGACACTCCTCCTCCTTACAATTTATGGCTCCACAGGAAAGAAGTTAACCAGATACTAACCCTGATTACTCCCCTTAAGGGGAACTGACCTCACTCCTCACCTCCTCACCTCCTGACCTCAACCCCTCCTTCACCTAATCCACAGATATCCATCTGTCTTCCCTATATCAACACATTGCTCTCCTCTCCTCCATCAAACACATTTCAAAGCCTTGTCTTTCTTCAGAGAACCATTAACTTCTAGCATAACACCCAGTCTCTTTCATCTCCTATCATTCATTTACTACCTCAATGATCAAAGTTTAGCCGATTCCAACACTAGGAAGTCGGGGCACCAAGGAAAATATTCAGATTACAAAGTTATAATTTTTCTAATACACTTTTCAGATATTTTAATATCTGATCAATTTGTCTTCTAATTAATTAATTATTCTTTACCTCGCGTTATTCTCATTGCAAATGTCATAAATTGTTGGTTATCTGCACAAACCCAGTCTTCACTATGAATCATCCATACATCAATTGTCTCAATCATTTACTTACTAACTAACTAAATAATCACAGAAATGCATAAACAAACAACAAAGTAGATATGGTTACAATGAAATGATAGCGGATGTGCCCTAGTGGGCTAAACCGGTATTGAGGCTTGTTAGACAAAGGGACTGAGAAGGGCACGAAAGACAAAAGGCACTACACAGTTGATAATTCTATCAATTGAAATGCTAAACCTTTGCACATGAACGCTCACTCATTCGGGAATAATTGCAATCAATGTATATATTTTTACGCTTAGTGTGTCGTCGTGATCTCTGTTGGAATCGTCCTTTTCTGTTGGAGAGTTCATCCGAGATTCTCTCTGCGTCCCTGGAGTCTTTGGTTAGAATAAATACTTTAGAGTAACATTCAGAAATGTTCTTATAGATAGATGTTTCGGCGGTTGTCAGTCTTCGGGTTCAGTGGTACAGAATTCCTAGCTGCAGACTAGTAACTAGTAGTCTCAGTGTTTAAACTCAGACAAAACAGAGATGCTTGTTTTTTGTCCCAAGAAACAAAGAGATCTTCTGTTGAATCTGATAATTAATCGTCTCAAAAAAAAACTGTAAAGGACCCCGGCGTTACTCTGGACCCTAATCTCTCTTTTGACGAACATATCAAGACTGATTCAAGGACAGCTTTCCTATCTTTCTGATTTGGTCCTGCCATACATGCCTACACGTACGCTACCGTCACAAGACGCAGGCCTGCTAATTGTCCCTAGAATTTCTAAGCAATCAGCTGGAGGCAGGGCTTTCTCCTATAGAGCAAAATTTTTATGGAATGGTCTGCCTCTGCTTTAAGTCTTTACTGAAGACTGATATGATTGAGTGTAGTCTGGCCCAAGAGTGAGAAGGTGAACGGAAACGCTCTGGAGCAACGAACCGCCCTTGCTGTCTCTGCCTGGCCGGTTCCCCTCTCTCCACTGGGATTATCTGCCTCTGCCTCTAACCCTATCACAGGGGCTGAGTCACTGTCTTACTGGTGCTCTTTCATGCCGTTCCTAGGAGGAGTGCGTCACTTGAGTGGGTTGAGTCACTGATCTTAAAGTCTGGGTTGGCGCCCCCCTTGGGTTGTGCCGTGGCGGAGATCTTTGTGGGCTATACTCGGCCCTGTCTCAGGATGGTAAGTCGGTGGTTGAAGATATCCCTCTAGTGGTGTGGGGCTGTGCTTTGGCAAAGTGGGTGGGGTTATATCCTTCCTGTTTGGCCCTGTTCGGGGGTATCATCGGATGGGGCCACAGTGTCTCCTGACCCCTCCTGCCTCAGCCTCCAGTTGCAGCTGCAGTAGTTTATGTGTCGGGGGGCTAGGGTCAGTTTGTTATATCTGGAGTACTGCTCCTGTCTTATCCGGTGTCCTGTGTGAATTTAAGTATGCTCTCTCTCTTTCTCTCTTTCTTTCTCTCTCTCGGAGGACCTGAGCCCTAGGACCATATCAAATCAAATCAAATCAAATTTATTTATATAGCCCTTCGTACATCAGCTGATATCTCAAAGTGCTGTACAGAAACCCAGCCTAAAACCCCAAACAGCAAACAATGCAGGTGTAAAAGCAGGTGTAAAAGCACGGTGGCTAGGAAAAAACTCCCTAGAAAGGCCAAAACCTAGGAAGAAACCTAGAGAGGAACCGGGCTATGTGGGGTGGCCAGTCCTCTTCTGGCTGTGCCGGGTAGAGATTATAACAGAACATACCCCAGGACTACCTGGCATGATGACTCCTTGCTGTCCCCAGTCCACCTGGCCATGCTGCTTCTCCAGTTTCAACTGTTCTGCCTGCGGCTACGGAACCCTGACCTGTTCACCGGACGTGCTACCTGTTCCAGAACTGCTGTTTTCAACTCTCTAGAGACAGCAGGAGCGGTAGAGATACTCTTAATGATTGGCTATGAAAAGCCAACTGACATTTACTCCTGAGGTGCTGACTTGTTGCACCCTCAACAACTACTGTGATTATTATTATTTGACCATGCTGGTCATTTATGAACATTTGAAAATCTTGGCCATGTTCTGTTATAATCTCCATCCGACACAGCCAGAAGAGGACTGGCAACCCCTCATAGCCTGGTTCCTCTCTAGGTGTCTTCCTAGGTTTTGGCCTTTTTAGGGAGTTTTTCCTAGCCATCGTGCTTCTACACCTGCATTGCTTGCTGTTTGGGGTTTTAGGCTGGGATTCTGTACCGCACTTTGAGACATCAGCTGATGTAAGAGGGGGCTATATAACATTTTTTTATTTGATTTGAATAATACCAATACTCAATAGTGAGTAAACACAAGAGAGTGACATATAAAGGGGAGGAAAGGATAAAGGTAATGACGTCCATGTGCCGACAGAGATGGCCGCCTCGCTTCGCGTTTCTAGGAAACTATGCAGTATTTTTTTACGTGTTATTTCTTACATTGGTACCCCAGGTAATCTTAGGTTTCACTACATACAGTTGGGAGAAACTACTGAATATAAGAGCAACGTCAACTCACCATCATTACGACCAGGAATATGACTTTCCCGAAGTGGATCCTGTGTTCTGCCTTCCACCCAGGACAATGGATCGGATCCTAGCTGGCGACCCAAAACAACGACGTTGTAAAAGAGGCAAACGAAGCGGTCTTCTGGTCAGGCTCCGGAGACAGGCACATCGCGCACCCCTCCCTAGCATACTACTCGCCAATGTCCAGTCTCTTTCCAACAAGGTTGACGAAATCCAAGCAAGGGTAGCATTCCAGAGAGACATCAAGGACTGTAACGTTCTTTGCTTCACGGAAAAATGGCTCACTTCAGAGACACTATTGGAGACTGTGCAGCCAGCTTGTTTCTTCACCCATCTCGCCGACAGAAACAACCATCTTTCTGGTAAGAAGAGGGGCGGGGGAGTATGCCTTATGATTATCGAGACGTGGTGTGATCATAACAACATACAGGAACTCAAGTCCTTCTGTTCACCTGACTTAGAATTCCTCACAATCAAATGTCGACCGCATTATCTTCCAAGAGAATTCTCTTCGATTATATTCCCCCCAAGCAGACACATCGATGGCCCTGGACGTACTTTATTTGACTCAATGCAAACTGGAAACCACATATCCTGAGGCTGCATTCATTGTAGCTGGGGATTTTAACAAGGCTAATCTGAAAACAAGACTCCCTAAATTGTATCAGCATATCGATTGTGCAAACAGGGCTGGTAAAACCCTAGATCATTGTTATTCTAACTTCCGCGACGCGGACAGAAACTAAAACAAGAAGCTCCCGCGTTCAGGTCTGTTCAACGCTGTTCCGACCAATCTGATTCCACGCTTCAAGACTGTTTCGATCACGACGAATATGCTGATTCGGTGAGCGGGTTCATTAGGAAGTGCATTGATGGATGTCGTACCAATAGCAACAATTAAAACATTCCCAAACCAGAAATCGTGGATTGATGGCAGCATTTGAGTGAAACTGAAAGCGCGAACCACTGCTTTTAATCAGGGCAAGGTGACTGGAATACAAACAGGGTAGCTATTCCCTCCGCAAGGCAATCAAACAAGCTAAGTGTCAGTATAGAGACAAAGTAGAGTCACAATCCAACGGCTCAAACACAAGAGGTATGTGGCAGGGTCTACATTCAATCACGGATTACAAAAAGAAAAACAGCCCCGTCGCGGACCAGGATGTCTTGCTCCCAGACAGGCTAAATAACTTTTTTACTCGCTTTGAGGACAATACAGTGCCACTGACACGGCCCGCAACCAAAACCTGTGGACTCTCCTTCACTGCAGCCGACGTGAGTAAAACATTTAAACATGTTAACCCTCGCAAGGCTGCAGGACCAGATGGCATCCCCAGCCGCGTCCTCAGAGCATGCGCAGACCAGCTGGCTGGTGTGTTTACGGACATATTCCATCAATCCGTATCCCAGTCTGCTGTTCCCACATGCTTAAAGAGGGCCACCATTGTCCCTGTTCCCAAGAAAGCTAAGGTAACTGAGCAAAATGACTACCGCCCTGTAGCACTCACTTCTGTCATCATGAAGTGCTTTGAGAGACTAGTCAATGACGCTATCACCTCCACCCTACCTGACATCCTAGACCCATTCCAATTGCTTACCGCCCAAATAGGTCCACAGACGACGCAATCGCAACCACACTGCACACTGCTCTAACCCATCTGGACAAGAGGAATATGTGAGAATGTTGTTCATTGACTACAGCTCAGAATTTAACACCATAGTACCCTCCAAACTCGTCACCAAGCTCGAGGCCCTGGGTCTCGACCCCGCCCTATGCAACTTGGTACTGGACTTCCTGACGGGCCGCCCCAGGTGGTGAGGGTAGGTAACAACATCTCCACCCCGCTGATCCTCAACACTGGGGCCCCACAAGGGTGCGTTCTGAGCCCTCTCCTGTACTCCCTGTTCACCCACGACTGCGTGGCCATGCATGCCTCCAACTCAATCATCAAGTTTGCGGATGACACTACAGTGGTAGGCTTGATTACCAACAACGACGAGACGGCCTACAGGGAGGAGTTGAGGGCCCTCGGAGTGTGTTGTCAGGAAAATAACCTCACACTCAACGTCAACAAAACAAAGGAGATGATTGTGGACTTCAGGAAACAGCAGAGGGAGCACCCCCCTATCCACATCGACGGGACAGTAGTGAAGAGGTAGTAAGGTAGTAAGTTTTAAGTTCCTCGGCGTACACATCACGGACAAACTGAATTGGTCCACCCACACAGACAGCATCGTGAAGAAGGCGCAGCAGCACCTCTTCAACCTCAGGAGGCTGAAGAAATTTGGCTTGTCACCAAAAGCACTCACAAACTTCTACAGATGCATAATCGAGAGCATCCTGTCGGGCTGTATCACCGCCTGGTGCGGCAACTGCTCCGCCCATAACCGTAAGGCTCTCCAGAGGGTAGTGAGGTCTGCACAACGCATCACCGGGGGCAAACTACCTGCCCTCCAGGACACCTACACCACCCGATGTCACAGGAAGGCCATAAAGATCATTAAGGACAACAACCCCCCGAGCCACTGCCTGTTCACCCCGCTGTCATCCAGAAGGCGAGGTCAGTACAGGTGCATCAAAGCAGGGACCGAGAGACTGAAAAACAGCTTCTATCTCAAGGCCATCAGACTGTTAAACAGCCACCACTAACATTGAGTGGCTGCTGCCAACACACTGACTCAACTCCAGACACTTTAATAATGGAAATTGATGGAAATTGATGTAAAAAATATATCACCAGCCACTTTAAACAATGCTACTTAATATAATGTTTACATACCCTACATTACTCATCTCATATGTATAAGTATATACTGTACTCTATATCATCTACCGCATCTTTATGTAATACATGTATCACTAGCCACTTTAAACTATACCACTTTGTTTACATACCCTACATTACTCATCTCATATGTATATACTGTACTCGATACCATCTACTGCATCTTGCCTATGCCGTTCTGTACCATCACTCATTCATATATCTTTATGTACACATTCTTTATCCCTTTACACTTGTGTGTATAAGGTAGTAGTTTGGAATTGTTAGGTTAGATTACTCGTTGGTTATTACTGCATTGTTGGAACTAGAAGCACAAGCATTTCACTACACTCACATTAACATCTGCTAAACATGTGTATGTGACAAATAAAATTTGATTTGATTCGATGTGTGAATCATAATGATTAACAGGTGCGCGTTATCATGAGTGCCAGGAGGGGAGGAGTAGGAGAAGACGTGACAGTACCCCCCCCCCCCCCCCCCCTCTGACGCACGGCCCTATCCGCAGGATGATGCCGACCCCGAGGTCAAGGACAAGGAGTGGGTCGATCGGCGAATGTGGGAATCAAGGCTGTTGGGGTCCAGAATGTCCTCCACCGTAACCCAACACCGCTCCTCTACTCCACCAGATACTGGAGCCGACCCCCACAATGTCAGGAGTCCAGTAGGGATCTGACAGCGTACGCCGGACCTCCCCTCGATGTCCAAGGGCATGGAGTTGTGACGTGGGGGACAGTATCAGCTAGGGGACCAGGAACCACCAGCCTGAGAAGGGAGGCATGAAGAGGGTGAGATACGATAGTGACTGGGTAGATGTGGAGTGGAGTGGGAGGTTCCTGGTAGAGATCCAGAATGGAACACAGAGGTCTCACTGTGGCAGCGGTGAGTCTCACGTGTGCATTCCTTCTGATGGACGGCACGCTGGAGTCTCACATGCACGTTTCTCCACACCTCCTCCATGCTCCGGAACCACTCATCTAACACAGAAGCCGAGGTGTGGAGCCGGCTGGAAACCCAGAACACACTGGAAGGGTGTCAACCCTGTGGAGGAGTCATGTAGGGAGTACTCTGCCCAGGGAAGGAATTGTACCCACTCACTCTGACGGTCCTGACAGTGACTTCTCAGGAACCTCCCCAGCTCATCCTCTCCACCTGTCCGTTGGACTGAGGCCGGTACCTGGAAGTGAGGCTGACCGTGACCCCGAGCTTCTCCAAGAAGGCCCTCCATACTCCATACTTGATGTAAATTGGGGGCCACGGTCTGAGACAATGTCCTCTGGAAGGTCATAATGCCAGAAGACATGCTGGAAGAGTGCCTCGGCGACCTAGAGAGCAGTGGGGAGACCCAGAAGAGGGATTAACTGACCTAGGCAACAGTTATGCTACAAACAGTACTTATGAAGAAACATAAAAAATCAAGTTGCCATTTTTTGAATTCTCATCATGTCACTATGCAACAAGGTAACTAAGAGAATACAAATCTGTGAGAATAATAAAATAACACCCCAAAAGAAAACAATGCTGTATCTAGGTAGTTGGTTTTATCTGATATTGATGAGATACTGAAAGACAAGCTACCTAGAAATCAACATTTTTTTTTTAACGAAGAGGCATAGAGGAAGGATAAGCCCCAAAACAGATTTCAAGCTCAGAACAACCTACAGATGCTATGGTGCCTGCGTCGATAAGCCCAAACACAGCCCAAACACACACACGTGCACACACCACTGACACACACACATGCATGCACACGCACACACACGTCTCTGACTCATAGGGTAGGAGAGCAGCATGCAATCTACAACTAAAGACCAGTGTAACATTCACTCACATACAGGTTTATAACGATACTACTCCTGATAAACGCAGTAGCTTGAGGCTGTCGTAAATACACACACTAAACCAGAGCATGAAGATATACAGAGCAAATAAAAAAGGATGTAGTGTATTTGGAACTGAGAGTGAACTGCAATGTACTAAACACTTTCAACACAAGTCGACATGTACAAATTCCACTTATTGTCCATCCATATCTGCTCTAGTCTTAGATTCATCAGAATACTTTTCCTTTGAGGAAATACTAGTTGTATGCCTATTTTTCCCTCATTAATCACCCTTCATTATTGCTGGGTTTTAACTGTTTTTGAACTGTGTAGCCATTGTTTTTGAACTGTGTATCTATTGTTAATGAACGGTGTATTTATTGTTAACTGTGCAGCCATTGTTTTTTAACTGTGTATCCGTTGTTTTTGAACTGTGTATCCAAGCAAGGCTAACAGTGCAGCCAGTGAATTAGCCTTGTTATGAAGATTATATATGTGTACTAATCATTGTCTGTGTTGCATTGTGTATTGTTCATGCTCACCCATTTCCCTCCCTGGTGCAAGTACATAGTTTGAAATGTGTGTTGTTGTGTGTGTTCATTACCATTTCTTTGTTACAGTGAGGCGTGTTGTGCCAAGTATACTGAGGGGGCCTTGCTGCGTGTTCATCACTAGTGTTTAGTCAGCACTTCTGGGTCTGATGTCATTGGCGTTGAGGTGAAATCATGGTCAATGAAGTTTAGCCCTTCCACGGGGAGCAACTCTGCCATCTCATCAGGCTCATCTGCCTGCATTAGCATGAGGGACACAGTGTATAAAACAGGAAAACGTTAGCCGATTTTGGCTAATTACCCACAATGCTCGTTATATTTCCCAGAGAGGATATGGAAATTGGTCTACCGAGGAGAAGGGTAGTACACAGTGGAGAGAGAGAAAATAAAGAGGGTGAGTTGAGGAGAGAGAGAGAGAGAGAGAGAGTGAGAGGAGGAAGGTAAAGGAGAGAGAAATAGAGAGAGGGAGAATAACTGTGGGGAAGGGTGAAGGGGAAATATATTCACATATAAGCATAAACAAAGCAGAGAGTGGGCCTGATGAGCCATTGAAATGAGAGTTGGGAGCGACCGCTGTGTGTGTGTGTGTGTGTGTGTGTGTGTGTGTGTGTGTGTGTGTGTGTGTGTGTGTGTGTGTGTGTGTGTGTGTGTGTGTGTGTGTGTGTGTGTGTGTGTGTGTGTGTGTGTGTGTGTGTGTGTGTGTGTGTGTGTGTGTGTGTGTGTGTGTGTGTGTGTGTGTGTGTGTGTGTGTGTGTGTGTGTGTGTGTGCTTGCAAGAATGTGTGTATGTACTGTATATCTGTGTTGAAATAGTCCAGTTGAGGGGCTACTATGTAAACCCAGAGATGAGGAGATGAGAGGCTGAGCTGGTGATGGGTAGGTCCTACTCTTGAGCAGAGAGCAGTAGACATCACCACCAGAGAGGATTTACAGGCCTGGGCCCGGTTTTTAACGATGCCGATGGAACAGAATTATGAGTGTTTTAACGATGCATCTTTTCTACAATGGCCGAAGATGTAACATTCATTTCCGAAAACATCACACAGAGAGAACGGTCGCTAAGTGTGTTGTTGGAGCATGTGTCGACACTGATAGGATTGAAAGAATGGAAACGCTGCTCTCGGATATGAGCTTTTTCTCCCATTCAAATCTTTTCTTGACATTATAATTATTTGACAATGCTGATGATGGATTCAGATCCTAGAGGGATACTGTATTTTCACCTATGGCTGCAAATATTGAGGTGGCTCGTTATAACGCTTACCCAATGAAAATGCACTAAATCACAGATTTGGCACATCATTGCGTACGTTCGGCTACACATCATGAAATATATTGAGACGATACAGACAGTAGCCTACAAGTAGCACAACAGAACTCGAGGGATTGAACATGAAATGTATTTCAATATGATTGCCTGTGGTCTACTGTTTAAATTTGAACGCAGTCGTCATGGTTTTCATATGAAGCATATTTTTATACGTCGCTTGTTTGCATCAATTGCAAAAGTCATTGGACACTTTTGTATTTGAAGTCAACTTTGTTCTGTTATTGGTGGTCACAGAGAGACAGATAAACCATGCGATTCTACGTTTAACCAAGATCTTTTGTCTATAAAGTGACGTAGGAGGGGCCCCTCCCCCAAAAGAAGCATCTAACGACGCACGTAGCTGTTCTACGAGTGGTCTGAGGTAGGCATTAGATTACAAGAGTTTTCAAGTGGTTTTTGGGAAACAGCTCTCAGTTTTCAGGATGATCCTACCACGGTTCTAATGATGAACTTAGCCTTAAGATGCTTTTGGGGATCCGGGCCCTGGCTGGCAGCTGGCGGTATGCAGGTTGCACTGTAGAGCCCAGAGACATTCATATCCAGACCTGAGCAGTGGAGGATGAACAAAATAAGTGTACAGCACATAACACAGCCATGATTCAATAGCATATGGTGTATGGCAATACTGTATGGTTGGTGCCAAACAAAACAAACGCAATATGTTTGGAATAATATTGGCTATTGCCACCCACATGAAGGAGGTTTCATTCAAATATAACATAAAATTGAGGATGACAATTGAAAAACAGTATTATGCATTTGAGCCAATGTTAGGGGTACATGGGTGATTATTATGAATAATTGTAGATGGTAATGAGTATTTGTTTGTTTAATGCATCATTTTACATAAAGCGGGAGCTAATTCATCGTTCAACCATCATCCACAATATTGCAACCATTCATTTTGTCTCCTGATTTAATGCGAACGCAACACGGAAAATGTCAGTGATTATTAAATACCTGCAGTCAAATCGTTCCCTAAGTTCTAGACCTCAGCTGAATCGAGTAAATGAACGGTGTGGCTGTTGTTAGATTGTAAACTGTCATGGACAAAACATATGAATTCAATGGTTGCAAAGATGGGTGGAGGTCTGTCTGTGATAAAGAGATTCTCGGCTGTTTTTGACACCACACTCCACAAGCGCCCTGCGGACTCTTGTCTTATCTTATCTTGATTATTATACAGTCACATGGTCAAGTGCTGCAAAAGAAAGACCTAGTTAAGCTGCAGCTGGCCCAGAACAGAGTGGCACATTTTGCTCTTCGTTGTAATCAGAGGGCTCATATCAATACTATGCATGCCAGTCTCTCTTGACTAAGAATTGTAAGTACAAGTATTTATCTTCAACTCGCAATCTGTGGATTCTATTCGATTAAGATAGATTGAAATTGTACGTTAAACATCACAGGATAGTTGAAAGACACATGTTGTGTAGAAACCCGAAGTGGGTGGCCAGCAGCAGAGATAGATGGGATGGGCTGAGGGAAGCTGAGGGTTGGGATGTGGAATTGGAGACAAGTGGGAGTGGAGTTGCTGTGTGGGAGATAGAATGATGGTCAAAGATAAAAGTTGTCAAAAATGATAATAATGTGAAGTCCAAATAAAACATAATAAAAAGTCAGTTTGAATGAAACTGAGGGGCAGTTTTTACATCTGATGCCGGTTTGCCTGAGGCTGATAACGTGCAGGTGTTTGTACACATTGTACACACACACTCTCATTCAAATAAACACATACAAGAACACACACATGCATGTAATAGTGCCAGACATGCACACAAACATATAAAGTAGGCATTGCCGTTATGATTTCAGTTGTCCTTGATGTCCTTTTATTTTTTGCATTTTTGTTTGCTGTTTTCTTCTGTCTTTCTCTTTTTTCTCTTTAGTTGATTCTCTTGGTCGTTGGTGCATTTGGGGGGGGGGGGGGGGTTCTTGGGGGTGGGGAATGGAATTCATTGTATTTTATTTTTTAAATTATTCTTGGGGGAGACTGTGGGAGGGGTCTCGAATGGTTGAGGGACAGCTATTGGGGAACTGTGGGGGGATCTTGGAGGGTTCGGGTTCACTTTTTTTTAGCCTGGTGGTAGATTTGTCAACGTGCCCTTGAGCAGGGCATTGACCCTGGATGCTTCTGTGTGTCGCTCTGAATGGGACTCTGTTGGATGACTGGTGTGATGTAGTTGTTGAGCTGCTTCACTGCAAGTGTATTGTATGTTTCGGTTATTCAATCAATAATAAACAAAATAATATATCGATATCATACCAGTCATTAATTAATCATTCTCTCATATCAGTCTCATTCTGAACGTCGTTGACTTCGTAAATCTGCACGAATCCTGACCTAAGTGATGAATAATCGATACGCAAATTGGATTAATTATTTATTTTCTAACTAATTAAATAATCACACAGAAATGCATAAACACACACACATGGTATAGGCTATTGATTACTAACACAATGCAATGAAAACAGTCTCTAGTGGACTAACAGAAGCAGGATCATTTGGTTACATATTGGAAAGGGGGTGGGGAAAGATAAAAGAGAGGGAGAGACAAAGAGAGTTGATTATCATGCATACATTTGGAAACCACGTTCACCATAAATATGATAATTTACCACCCTAACAGCCACTCATTTGGATTACAAATGCAACATACACACTACCTTTCAAAAGTTTGGGGTCACTTAGCAATGTCCTTGTTTTTGAAAGAACATCACTTTTTTGTCCAGTAAAATAACATACAATTGATCAGAAATACTGTGTAGACATTGTTAATGTTGTAAATGACTGTTGGAGCTGGAAACGGCATCATTTTTAATGGAATATCTAGGCGTACAGAGGCCTATTATCAGCAACCATCACTCCTGTGTTCCAATGGCGCACTGTTAGCTAATCCAAGTTTATCATTTTCAAAGAATAATTGATCATTAGAAAACCCTTTTGCAATTATTTTAGCACAGCTGAAAACTGTTTCTCTGATAAAAGAAGAAATAAAACTGGCAGTCTTTAGACTAGTTGAGTATCTGGAGCATCAGCATTTGTGGGTTCGATTACAGGCTCAAAATGGCCAGAAACAAAGACATTTCTTCTGAAAGTCGTGAGTCTATTCTTGTTCTGAGAAATGAAGGCTATTCCATGCGAGAAATTGTCAAGAAACTGAAGTTCTCGTACAACGCTGTGTACTACTCCCTTCACAGAACAGTGCAAACTGTCTCTAACCAGAATAGAAGGCCCTGGTGCACAGATGAGCAAGAGGACAAGTACATTAGAGTGTCCAGTTTGAGAAACAGACGCCTCACAAGTCCTCAATTTACAGCTTCATTAAATAGTACCTGCAAAACACCTGTCTCAACGTCAACAGTGAAGAAAGAGATGACTCCGGGATGCTGGCTTTCTAGGCAGTGAATAAGCCATATCTCAGACTGGACAAAAAAAAGAAAAGATTAAGATGGGCAAAAGAACACAGACACTGGACAGAGGAACTCTGCCTATAAGGCCAGCATCCTGGAGTCACCTCTGTTGACATTGAGACTGGTGTTTTGCGGGTACTATTTAATGAAGCTGCCAATTGAAGACTTGTGAGGAATCTGTTTCTCAATCTAGACACTCTAATGTCCTTGTCCTCTTGCCAAGTTGTGCACCGGGGCCTCCCACAACTCGTTCTATTCTGGTTAGAGCCAGTTCAGAACAAATACAAGGAAGTGTACAGTGTTATACAAAGCCATGATTTAATGGAACTCCCTTTCATCTCATATAGCGCAAGTGAACAGTAAACCTGGTTTCAAAAAACAAATAAAGCAACACCTCAGCACAACACCTCTCCCCCATGTGACCTACTTTTTTGTGTGTATGTACTGACATGTACTGTATAGATGTGCGCACACACACAGACACACACTCCACTCAGGAGTCACACTCTGCCTTGATGTTTATGCTGATATAGCGTGGCAACAGCAGATCTTGCTCAGCACTCGCTCTTCATATTAGTCGTGCTGGTGCAGCAAATAGACAGGGAACATCCACATTTTCCAACATGGAGGCCAGTCTAACAGGCAGCCTAGATTGATTCCTCAGCCTGGCTGTTTATTTTCTCTTGCCTGTCTGTCTGGCTGGCTGCATGTCTGTCTGGCTGCCTGTGTGTCTGGCTGCCTGCCCAGCCAGGTCACTCGAGATCCAAGGTGACATTCAACATTCTACCAGGTCCCCAGGATGTCAGGAGATGCCTTCAAAACCGGCCACTGAGGCAATGGTGAGCGCTATTACTATCAAGTAGGCTTGCGGCAGTCTGCCTAGCTGCCTGTCTGTTGGTCTGTCTGCATTTCTGCCTGGCTGCCTCCTGATCTGTTGGTTGGTTGTGTCCTGTCCAGGTATGAGTCCTGAATTGGGCTTCCTGTGTAAACGCAGCCTAGAAGTCAGCCTTGGAGTTTCGTCAGCAACACGCGACAACGGAGGGCACTCAGAGCGAGTTCCTATGGTTAGGGATTCACCCTAAATTTCTCAGTCACACTTTTATCAAGACTTAATCTAGCAGGCTCTTCCCCTGACCACACAGCACATTCTGAAAGTATTCAGACCACTTTACTTTTTCCACGTTTTGTTACTTTTTCCGCAAATTGTTTTTTTCCCCCTCATCAATCTACACACACTACCCTATAATTGAGTGTGCAAAAACAGGTTTAAAAATACTTAAATATTATATTTACATAAGTATTCAGACCTTTTACTCAGTACTTTGTTGAAGCAATTTTGGCAATGATTACAGCCTCAAGTCTTCTTCGGTATGACACTACAAACTTAGCACACCTGTATTCGGGCAGTTTCTCCCATTCTTCTCTGCAGATCCTCTCAAGCTCTGTCAGGTTGGATGGGGAGTGTCTCTGCACAGCTATTTGCAGGTCTCTCCAGAGAAGTTCGCTCGGGTTCAAGTCTGGGAATTGGCTGGGCCACTCAAGGACATTCAGATACTTGTCCCGAAGCCACTCCTACGTTGTCTTGGCTGTCTGCTTAGGGTTGTTGTCCTGTTGGAAGGTGAACCTTCGCCCCAGTCTGAGGTCCTGAGCGCTCTGTAGCAGGTTTTCATCAAGGATCTCTCTGTACTTTACACCGTTCATCTCTCCATCAATCCTGACGATTCTCCCACCCGCTGCTGCTGAAAATATCCCCACAACATGATGCTGCCACCACCATGCTTCATCGTAGGGACAGCGCCAGGTTTCCTCCAGACGTGACACTTGGCATTCAGGCCAAAGAGTTCAATCTTGGCTTCATCAGACCAGAGAATTGTTGGTATCCTTCCACAGATCTTTGCCTCGACACAATCCTGTCTAGGAGCTCTACGGACAATTCCTTTGACCTCATGGCTTGGTTTTTGCTTTGACATGCACTGTGAACCGTGGGACCGAAAGGCACATCATGTCCAATCAATTGAATTTACGACAGGCTGACTCCAATCAAGTTGTTGAAACATCTCAAGGATGATCAATGGAAACAGGATGCACCTGAGCTCAATTTCAAGTCTCATAGCAAAGGGTTTGAAGACTTATGTAAATAAGATTTTTCTTGAAGTTACATTTTCTTTTGCTAACATTTCAAAAAATGTTTTGCTTTGTCATTGCAGGGTATTGTGTGTAAACGGATAAGGAAAATACATTTTTAATCCATTTTTTAATAAGGCTGTAACGTAAGAAAATGTGGAAAAAGGGAAGGGGTCTGAATACTTTCCGAATGCACTGTATGTCATAGTTGTAGGTCATCTAATAGAAAACACTGAAAACAGAAAAAAGTTTCATTGTATTTCTTTGTGCTAATTCCCTGTCCCTCCTACAGTCCTTTCAAGTCATTTGAAATGCAGTACACTTCTTTCAATCTTTCTCTCTCTCAGTTTGCTCATGTCTGTCATGGTGCTGTGGTACTTTGTGTTGCTCAGCACGATGTTCCCATATCTCCCCATAATCCTCTCTCCTCTGTGTGAAGCCCAGGACTTGGCTTTCCTACTTCATTGATCCTCCCTCGGTTTCCCCCCCCTCTCCTCTACTCTCCTTCCCCATTGCTTATCTCTCTCTCCCTTTCTACCCTTCTCTTTCACTCTTTCTGTTGCTGTTTTATGACTTTCTCTCATCCCCCCTCCCTCCTAAACTCATTCTCTCTCCCTGCAGTAGGATGGATGGATAGTCTAATACTGTATAAGCTATAGGAGGGTTGAGCACCACCACCACCCACCTCCTCATGATCCTCTCTGTGTTTACATCTCAATGACCTTCGACCTCATAGCTCCGTATCCCTCCGTCCTCATCCATGCGTCACCACAGTCCTTACAGCGATGCAGGCATCGTCATTCGTTTCCCTGTTCTCGCAGAGCCCCTGGGGCAAAAGTGAAAATACACACAGACAGACACATACACACGCCCCCGACTCCACGCAGGAATAAACATTTGTTATACACCTGCCCGCCCGCGCTGCTGCTCCTAAGTTCATGAATATTCATCAAAGCAGACAAGCAGGCCCAGGGAGACTAATTTTCTGGATGGCCGCGATTGGCCACTTCATCTTCAGGAATGACACAGTGTTTATTTATTATTTATTTATTTATTTGTTTTCCTTCCTTGAACCCAGATTAGGAGAGGTCTCCAATGCAGTAGTGTGTATGTGTGTTAGAAGAAAGTCTGCAGCAAAGAGAGAGAGATAGACAGACAGACAGACAGACAGACAGACAGACAGACAGACAGACAGACAGACAGACAGACAGACAGACAGACAGACAGACAGACAGACAGACAGACAGACAGACAGACAGACAGACAGACAGACAGACAGACAGACAGACAGACAGACAGACAGACAGAGAGACAGAGAGAGAGAGAGAGAGAGAGAGAGAGAGAGAGAGAGAGAGAGAGAGAGAGAGAGAGAGAGAGAGAGAGAGAGAGAGAGAGAGAGAGAGAGAGGCAGTCGCCGCGCATACATTTATCAGTTGTCCACGGTCGCTGCATCGCTGCATGGTCCCGGAGTACCATCTCCCATAGAACAGCTAGCAATCCCAGGGTGCACCGCTCTGTGTGCTTTGGGCCTGCTGGAGCGCCGGGTTGTGCTGCTGTGCTCTGATTAAGGCTGTTTGCTTTCCTCACTGCCTAGTTCTGAACCACACACACAGGCATATGCGAACACGTGAACAAACATACACTCATATGCGCGCAACACACACACTCCCAGCCCACTGGGGACTCTCTCCCCACCTCTCCCCTTCCTTGGGAGTAGCATGAGGTGGACCTGGGTGAAAACACCCGCAGCAAAATATTGAGGCTCAGCAGTACATCCCGACATCATCTGAACATAGACAACATGTTTTGAAAAAGTAGCTGGACATGTCAATTCAACAAGGAGCTGATACACATTATGTTAAAGGGTAAGTTTGCTATTTTAGACCTTAAGGTTACAGTAAGTTCCTCACCCTGATAGTAGTCTATGTGCTAGAGGAGACTAAAAGTCACGGTTTAGATGTTGGGGGAAATATGGGATTCAAATAAGAGAAAGTTGTTATCCTGCCACTTTTTTTGGTAAACAGCTAAGACATGGAACAGGAGAAATGTAACCACTCGTAAATTTCACTACTATCTTCAACCAACTCCTCTCTTCGGCGGGTGTTCCTGAAACAAACTATAGGATAAAGTGTGATCCCACATTCCATGGAGCTCAATGGAGCGCTAATGACACCACTTATAGCAATTACAGAGTAGCAAACCGGCAGCGTGAACAATGTGAAGCATCACCCACGCAGTCCTCCCACCAACCAACATCATTAATTCACCACCTTCACTTCGCATATTAATGGTGCGACACGTTAATTACAGTACAGTTTTAATGTTTGGTGGGAAAGTTCAATATTTTTGTCCATCATTTTCTAAAGAATATTTCTGTGTGAAGTATATTATTGTGATATTTTGTTATTTCTTGGGCCAATAGAACCTGTACTCCTTGGCCTACCCAATTCGTTACTTTTCTCAGAACCCAGGCCCTTTGTTTCTCCATTTTTGTTTTTACCTGTACCCTGTTTGCCCACCTTTTCCCTCTGTTTCTCTCTCTCCTCTCCTTTCTCTCCCCGTCACCTTAAAGCTCTGCCCATACAATGGAAAGATAAGCAATTAAATGAGTTGTCAGAGAGAGTTCTGACAGCTATTACAAGGTGTGGGGGAATTCATACTGAAGAATGACTCCCTGTGCTCCCTCTCTGAGACAGAGAGGAGGTGAGGAGGAGGAGGATAAATTGAGAGAGAGAGAGGGAGTGGGAGTGTTTGTGTTTGTGTGTGTGTGTGCGCACACGCATTTGTGTGTGCGTGTGGAGGAGGGGTACAGGGAGGGAGGGGGAGGGAGGGAGGGAGGGAGGGAGGGAGGGAGGGAGGGAGGGAGGGAGGGAGGGAGGGAGGGAGGGAGGGAGGGAGGGAGAGAGAGAGAGAGAGAGAGAGAGAGAGAGAGAGAGAGAGATTGAGTGGAAGAGAAGAAAGAGAGAGAGAGAGCTAGAGGGTGAGAGAGAAGGTGTGGAACTGATCCAAGACCAGCCAGGATGCACTGTCATGCCAGTGCTGAATCTCAGAGAGGAGATAAAGAACCCTAGGGCACACACACACACACACACACACACACACACACACACACACACACACACACACACACACACACACACACACACACACACACACACACACACACACACACAGGGTAGTGGGTTCACCCAGGACCACAGTACCCCCTCCTCCCGATCCCCCCCCCCCACCCCCAAACCCATCCCCCGTCCCGCACACACATCAGTCACATCTGCAGAGCCTACCCATCTGCTCCTCTGGGAGATGAGTGTGCTTGAGCACAGCTATTGTAAGCACACTCACTCCACAAAAACTATTTAGGCCTCAGATACAGCCTTTCATTGGCTAATGGCATTCTCCCTTCAATTCACGAAGGTGGATAGATACATCCGGTAGATTCATCCATTCTAGTCTGTCTCTCAGAAGCAAACACATATTTTATTTAACTGTTAATGGAATTTTCCTCACATTCTTTAAACCAGAAGCTATTCCCTAGCTCGAATTCAACTAAACCAAGGCGAAGATGTTATCAATCGAAAACACAAAAAACATCCTTTAGTAATGACAATACACATTTGTTTGGGGTCATAATATGTCTTAAAACATACCCAAACACAAATGATGTCTTTGTTGTTGTAACGATATATATATATATATATATATATATATATATATATATTGAATTATTACACTGTTTACAACGTGGATCTTTGAAAGGTATTTTGGTGGAGTAACGGATGTATCCAACCGCAACATTTCTAGGGATAACAGCCACACGTTGAGTTTGTTGACGGTTCATTAATTGCCATGACTCTTATCACTGCCATATTACTGTCTATCTCGTGTGGTTAATAGGCATCCTTATGAGACTTCACAGTGTTCTCCTCCCTCTCATCCCTCCAATGGGATCGGCACTCCACCAAAGGATTAGCAACTAATTGATATTTGTTTTTGTGTCCATTTGGAGCTGTGACAAAGGCTCAGCGCTCCCATTGTCATGTAAATCACGTCGCTTTTTAATTTCAGTAAGCGCTAGGACGTAGCGCCGTGGTTCATCAAGTGTGCTCTTGGGGTGACCACTGTCCACATTGCTCAACTCAAGGCTGGTACCTGGAAAGTGTTTCATATCGCATCACGTGCGCGCACACACACGCACACGCACGTGCACACAAACACACACACGCACACACAAACACACAAGCACGTGCACACGGGAACTGCAAAGACGTAGGAGACAGATAACCACAGCAGACATTACAGAATGAATATATATGTATGGAGATGAGCTCTGAAACGTATGTTCAAACACACACACACATACCTACACACTGTGTGTGTGTGATGATCAGTATGTGTGTGGGTGAATCCCTGTATGTGAACGCAGAAGTGCATATCATAGACATTTCTTTGGAGATGTAACGTCGCAATGACCAACCTTGTCTCTGTACACGGTATTGACTTTGATCACTGCTCTCCCCCTGAAGCCAAATCACATTGCTACAGTTTCCTAGATCCTCCAACAGCCTTGCCTTTCTACTCTCATTGTGAATAGGCCGAATGATAATTCAGTCTTCTTCTGTGAAATCACACTGTTCAAGTACCATACACTGAGGCGTGCCGCAGGGCCTGCATGCTCTGATGCGATCCTCCTCTCAGGGCCAAGTGTCAGAGGTATGAGAGAGTAATTCTTAAGTAGACACCATGCTTGATGTCTGCCATTGCTCATTTATGCGGTCTCCGTCTGAGCGCCGTCTGCTGTCTGCATTCCTAGTTTTATCGCTTTCTGTCTCTATTCTCTTTTTCTTTTAGAGTCGCTTGACTTCTCTCTCCTCTTTCTCTTCCCTCTCGTCTCCTCTTGTCTTCTCTCTCCTCTTTCTCTTCCCTCTCGTCTCGTTGTCTTCTCTCTCCTCTTTCTCTTCCCACTCGTCTCCTCTTGTCTTCTTTCTCCTCTTTCTCTTCCCACTCGTCTCCTCTTGTCTTCTCTCTCTTTCTCTTCCCTCTCATCTCCTTGTCTTCTCTCTCCTCTTTCTCTTCCCACTCGTCTCCTCTTGTCTTCTCTCTCCTATTTCTCTTCCCACTCGTCTCCTCTTGTCTTCTCTCTCCTCTTTCTCTTCCCTCTCGTCTCCTCTTGTCTTCTCTCTCCTCTTTCTCTTCCCACTCATCTCCTTTTGTCTTCTCTCTCCTCTTTCTCTTCCCACTCGTCTCCTCGTCTTCTCTCTCCTCTTTCTCTTCCCTCTCGTCTCCTTGTCTTCTCTCTCCTCTTTCTCTTCCCACTCGTCTCCTCTTGTCTTCTCTCTCCTCTTTCTCTTCCCACTCGTCTCCTCTTGTCTTCTCTCTCCTCTTTCTCTTCCCTCTCGTCTCCTTGTCTTCTCTCTCCTCTTTCTCTTCCCACTCGTCTCCTCTTGTCTTCTCTCTCCTCTTTCTCTTCCCACTCGTCTCCTCTTGTCTTCCCTCTCCTCTTTCTCTTCCCACTCGTCTCCTCTTGTCTTCTCTCTCCTCTTTCTCTTCCCTCATCTCCTCTTGTCTTCTCTCTCCTCTTTCTCTTCCCTCTCATCTCCTGTCTTCTCTCTCCTATTTCTCTGCCCTCTCATCTCCTCGTCTTCTCTCTCCTCTTTCTCTTCCCTCGTCTCCTCTTGTCTTCTCTCGCCTCTTTCTCTTCCCACTCATCTCCTCTTGTCTTCTCTCTCCTATTTCTCTTCCCTCTCGTCTCCTCTTGTCTTCTCTCTCCTCTTTCTCTTCCCACTCATCTCCTTTTGTCTTCTCTCTCCTCTTTCTCTTCCCTCTCGTCTCCTCGTCTCTCTCTCTCTCTCTTGCTATTCTCTCCGCTCTATTTTCCCCTCTCTGTTCTCCCCCCCTCTCTCTTCTCGCTCTTCTCTCTCTTTCTGCTCGGCCTGGTCTCTGTTACAGCCACGGTAAATATCACACCAGTCAACAGTTGAAATATGACTTTCTTTATTGTTTTGAATTAAAAACACATTTAGCTCAATTTCCCCCTCATTAGAAGGTACTGCACGAGTGGAATGTGGACTTAAATTTGTATTTTTTTTTTTACACCAACAAGATCCATTCTGCTCTGGAGTGTCCATTTGTGGTGATTTAAAACTAAGCGATTAGCGGTAGTTTTACGGGGGATGTTCGAGACTAAAATGAACAATAAAGTATCTGAATCTATTCAAATGGTGGTGTTTCTCAACAAAGTGTTTCCCTGCTGTACTAATTTAGAGGCAGGTACCTGAGTCACATGACAGGAACAGAGATAGAGAATTCATATTTGACCTGTAACTCTACACTTTGAAGTGAAAGTCAATTTAAAGTCAATTGAAGTTCGATTGAAGTTCAATTGATATTGAGACTCACAGATCTAGTAGGTCATCGGTATATAACCTAAGCAGGCATGCATGAACGTATGCATGCACAAATATGCACACAAACTGTAACGGCGTTCTTCGTTTGTCGAAAGAGAGTCGGACCGAAATGCAGCGTGGTGGTTACTCATGTCTTTAATGAAGAAAAACGGAACGATACATGAAATAACTAATAAATACAAAAACAACAAACGGAACGTGAAACCTATTACAGCCTATCTGGTGAACACTACACAGAGACAGGAACAATCACTCACGAAATACACAGTGAACCCCGGCTACCTAAATACGGTTCCCAATCAGAGACTACGAGAATCACCTGACTCTGATTGAGAGAGAGAGAGAGAGAGAGAGAGAGAGAGAGAGAGAGAGAGAGAGAGAGAGAGAGAGAGAGAGAGAGAGAGAGAGAAACAGACAGACAGACAGACAGACAGACAGACAGACAGACAGACAGACAGACAGACAGACAGACAGACAGACAGACAGACAGACAGACAGACAGACAGACAGACAGACAGACAGACAGACAGACAGACAGACAGACAGATACTTTCCCAGAATGTGTCCATTCCTCTGTGTGTATCTCTTCCGAGTCCCTGCTGTTCCATAAGGTGTATTGTAATCTGTTTTTTAAAATCTGATTATTTTGCTTGCATCAGTTACCTTATGTGGAATAGAGTTGTCACACCCTGATCTATTTCACCTTTCTTTGTACTTGTCTTGACCCCCCTCCAGGTTTCGCCCATCTGCCCCATTATCCCCTGTGTATTTATACCTGTGTTCTCTGTTTGTCAGTTGCCAGTTCGTCTTGTCAGGTCAGATCTTACCAGCGTGCTTTTCCCGTCTTCCTTTTTCCTAGTAATTGTGAAGAGACCTCTGGTGGCATGTTGTGGGGTATGCATGGGTGTCCGAGCTGTGTTCTAGTAGTTTAAACAGACACCTCGGTGCATTCAGCATGTCACAACTTCTAGTCAAAACAAGAGGTGATGAAATCAATCTCTCCTCCACTTTGAGCCATGAGAGATTTAGATGCATATCATTAACGCTAGCTCTCCGTGTACATTTAAGCAGTGCTGCCCTGTCCTGAGCAGGATCGCTGCCTTTTTACGGGCTCCTAACCAATTGTGCTATTTTGTGTGGTTGCTTTTTTGCATTGTTTGTAACTTATTTTGTACCAAATTTCTCTGCCATCGTCTCTTATGAACGAAAGAGCATCTGAATATCGGAATATCGGTGACTCACCTCGACCTGGACAAAGATTTTGTCTTTAACGAGTTGGACGCGAAGGACTTACTGCTGATACTGCACCACCTTCTGTAGCTCAGTTGGTAGAGCATGGCGTTTGTAACGCCAGGGTAGTGGGTTCGATCCCCGGGACCACCCATACGTAGAATGTATGCACACATGACTGTAAGTCGCTTTGGATAAAAGCGTCTGCTAAATGGCATATATATATATATATATCTGGGCCGTATGCACTTCCCACTGTAGTGCCCAAATCCCCGTCATTTACAAGAAGAAGAGATGCCGATACAGTGGACGCAGATCCGGGTGCCTTGTGAGAATTAGTCAGATTGGTTGCATCACTGCCTGGTACGGCAACTGCTTGGCATCCGACCGCAAGGCACTACAGTGGGAAGTGCATACGGCCCAGTACATCACTGTGGCCAAGCTCCCGGCGGGGTCAGAGGAAGGCCCTAAAAATGACCAAAGACTCCAGCCACCCTAGTCGTAGACTGTTCTCACTGCTACCGCACGGCAAGCAGTACCGGAGGTCTAGGTTCAAAAGGCTCCTTAACAGCTTCTACTCCCAAGCCATAAGACTGCTGAACCCTTTCGATATGTCCGGTATTATCCTCAGTCATTTTCGATCCAAGTTGTCAGACCCCGGTGGCTTGTCATTGTTGATTTTTCCACACTGACCTTACAGAATTCAAAATGACAATGCTTGTCTTTCATAAATGAATCAGATATACTTGGATCTGTAGTGTTAGCGTTTGTTGCTGGCATGCCATGCCTACATTTGCTAATCTTGCCAATGAAAAAATCATTAAAGTAATTGGCAATATCAGTGGGTTTTATGATGCTTAGTTTACTTTTTTGCCCAAAATGTCATTTAAGGTGCTCCAAAGCTTTTTACTATCATTCTTTATTGAATTGATCCTTGTTTCATAGTATACTTTCTTCTTCTTTTATTCATTTTAGTCACATGATTTCTCAATTTTGCAGCACATTTTCCGATTGGTTGTGCAGCCATTCCTTTTGCCTCAATCCTCTGAACCATACCATTTTTTAAATTCCTCATCAATCCACAGGGATTTAACAGTGTTTACAGTCATCTTCTTAATGGGTGCATTAGTATGGGTATATTAGTAACTGGAATAAGCAGTTTCATAAATGTGTCAGGTGTAGCGTCTGGAAGACAAGCAAATATTCTTTACATCATTAGCATATTATAGGAATCACTACAAAACGTATTGTATGACCTCTTATACACTATATATATATATAAGTAGACTTGTAATGAGAAGTAAAGCTGTGAGAACTAAGTAGAGAAATTCAGCCGCTGTATGATTTCCTTGGAGATGTAACACAGGCAGACCAGTGACCCATAAAGGTCAGAGTTCAGAGGTGCTGCAGCAGTGCTAAATCTCTGAGAATAATCTGTCTCTCTGGTGTGGTTGTTCACCAGTCACCGCGCTGACAGCTGGTACACCCTGGAGGAGCTCAGATGCTGTGTATGGGGCGGGAGACTGTGTGTGTGTGTGTGTGTGTGTGTGTGTGTGTGTGTGTGTGTGTGTGTGTGTGTGTGTGTGTGTGTGTGTGTGTGTGTGTGTGTGTGTGTGTGTGTGTGTGTGTGTGTGTGTGTGTGTCTGATTCTGTGAGTGTAAAGTAAAGTGGGGTGATACAGTCATTAGTGAAAGTCTACACACCCCCTGCACACTCTTCACATCTAAAAAGGGATTACATTGCAATTCCTTCCTACAGATCTAAATAACTCACTCCACAGTTTCAAAGTGAAAGAACAATTTAAGAAAATCTTCCAAATCAAATGGAAGCACTTTTGATTACAGCTGTGAATCATGTATAATAAGATCCCACCAACTTGGCAACATGCATACATCGTTCTTTGTAAAAACAAATGCTCAAACTCCATACATTTGGTTAGGAATCATTGATGAGCAGCAATATTCAAACCTTGTCTCTGATTTTCAAGCCGATTTAAGTCAGGGCTAAGACTGGACCGTTCAGAATAAATAAAAAAAACAGTATAAAAACGATCCCAGGTTTTCTGAAGACAGCAGCGGGTTTTCCTCTAACTTTTTACCTGAGCTTTACTTGATTTATTTTGATCCTGACAAGCTCCCCAGTCCCTGCCGGTGACAAGCAAATCCAAAAACATGACTCTGCCACCACAATACTTGAAAATACAAAGGGGTTTCACTCTGTGTTTTGTTGTATTGGATTTGATCCAAGCCTGTTGTTTTTAATTGAGTCAAAAAAGTTCATTTATTTGCAGTGTTGTCACACAATTGTGAGAATGCTGTTAATCAACTACAGCTCTGCTTTCACCACCATATCGCCCTCCAAGCTTGTCGCTAAGCTCAGGGCCCTGGGACTGAACCCCTCTCTGTGAGACTTTGTCCTAGACTTCCTAACGGGTTGACCCCAGGTGGTGAGGGTAGGCAACAACACCTCCGCCACGCTGATCCTCAACACACGGGGCCCCACAGGAGGGTTTGCTCAGCCCCCTCCTGTGTTTCCTGTTTACCCACAACTGCATGGCTACGATCGACTCCAAATCTATCGTAAAGTTTGCTGACGACATGACAGTGGTAGGCTTGACTACCAAGAACTACGATACAGCCTACATCAAGGAGGTTAGAGCCCTGGCAGAGTGGTGCCAGGAAAATAACCTCTGCCTCAACGTAAAACAAAAATGAAGGAACTGATCGTGGGACTACAGGAGACAGAGGAGGGAGCACACCCCCATCCACATCGACGGGCCCACAGTGGAGAGGGTCAAAAGCTTGAAGTTCCTTGGCGTGCACACTACCGTGGTGAAGAAGGTGCAACGGCGCCTCTACAACCTCAGGCGGCTGACATAATTTGCCAAGGCCCCTAAGACCCTCACAAACAGGTTGCATCACCACCTGGACTGCCCTCAACTGAATGGCTCTCCAGGGCGTGGTGAGGTCAGCCAAACGCTTCACCAGGGGCAAACTGCCTGCCCTCCAGTACACTTACAGCACACAGTGTCAAAGGAAGGCCAAGAAGATCGTCAAGGACCTCAGCAACCAGAGTCACGTTCTGTTCCCTCTGCTATGATCTCGCAGACAGAGACAGTATAGCTGCATCAAAGCCGGGACTGAAAGACTGAAAAACAGCTTTTATCTCCGGGCCATCAGACTGTTGAACAGCTATCACTCCATCCTCTGTAGTAGATGAGAGTAGTAAGTAGTACTCCTGTAGTAAGTAAGGGGCAAAGGTAGACTCGCTCACACATAATACACACACAGGTTCACACACATACCTCATGCATATGCAGACTCTGTACTCACATGTACGATCAAACACACCCACATACACATACACACACACAGCCAACACTGCTGTCCCATGTATATACTGTAGAGACATTAAACACTGGACTGTTTTTCACACTATGTATTCAAATACCGTATTTTTCACTTTGCTCATTCTAATATATCTACTACTGTACATTGCATTTTTGTAAAACTGTTTATAGACACTGCGTATATATATCCTGAATTCTTATTTATATTCTGGATTTTTGCCAGCTTCTTAATTATATACTGTATTCTTCACATTGCCCATTCTAATATATCTACGACTGTACAGAGCATTTTTGTACACTGTTAATACACATCGCCTGTATTTATATACTGGATTCTTGACATAGCTCACTGTAATATGCAATAATACTATGTTGTTGATCCTCTGTATTTTCAATTATTGTGGTGGCAGCATCATGTTATGGGTATCTTTGTCACAGGCAAGGACTGGGGAATTTGTCAGGATAAAACAAAAAATGACAGGAGTGAAAATATAAGACAAAGATTGAATATTGCTTTCCATCACTGATTCCAAATGTACTGAGCTTGAGTAATTCTGACATGAACAATGAATCAGAAACACTAAGGACATTTTCCTCAAATTGAACAGCCTCAATTCGTCGGGGTATGGACTCTAAAGGTGTCGGAAGCGTTCCACGGGGATGCTGACCCATGTCGACTCCAATGTTACCCATAGTTGTGTCAAGTTGGCTAGATGTCCTTTGGGTGGTGGACCATTCTTGATACACAGGGGAAACTGTTGAGCTTAAAAAAAAACAGCAGCATTGCAGTTCTTGACAAAAGCCAGTGCCCCTGGCACCTACTAACATACCCCATTAAAAGGCAGTTAAATATTTTGTCTTGCCCATTCACCATCTGAATGACACACATACATATTCCATGTCTCAATTGTCTCAAGGCTTAAAAAATGCTTATTTAACTTGTCTCTCCCCTTCAACTACACTAATTGAAGTCAATTTAAAAGTGAAGTCAATAAGGGATCATAACTTTCACCTGGATTGACCTGTTCAGTCTATGTCATGCTAAATGACTTAAATGTAAATGTAATGTCATGGAAAGAGCAGGTGTCCTTAATATGAGGGGAACATACACTCAGTGTACAGTTGAAGTCGGAGGTTTATGTAAATGTTTACATACACTTAGGTTGGAGTCATTAAAACACGTTTTTCAACCACTCCACACATTTCTTCTTAACAAACTATAGTTTAGGCAAGTCCATTGGGACATCTACTTTGTGCATGACACAAGTAATTTTTACAACAATTGTTTACAGACAGATGATTTTAATTAAAATTCACTGTATCACAAGTCCAGTGGGTCAGATGTTTACATACAATAAGTTGACTGTGCCTTAAACAGCTTGGAAAATTCCAGAAAATGATGTCATGGCTTTAGAAGCTAATTGACATCATTTGAGTCAATTAGAGGTGTACCTGTGGGTGTATTTCAAGGCCTACCTTCAAACTCAGTGCCTCTTTGATTGACATCATGGGAAAATCAAAATAAATCAGCCAAGACCTCAGAAAAAAATGTTTAGATCTCCACAAGTCTGGTTCATCCTTGGGAGCAATTTCCAGATGCCTGAAGGTACCACGTTCATCTGTATAAACAATAGTATGCAAGTATAAACACCATGGGACCGCGCAGCCGTCATACCACTTAGGAAGGAGACGCATTCTGTCTCCTAGAGATGAACGTACATTGGTGTGAAAGTGCAAATCAATCCCAGAACAACAGCAAAGGACCCTGTGAAGATGCTGGAGGAAACAGGTACAAAGTTTCTATATACACAGTAAAAAGAGTCCTATATCGACATAACCTGAAAGGCCGCTCAGCAAGGAAGAAGCCACTGCTCCAAAACCACCATTAAAAAAAGCCAGACTACGGTTTGCAACTGCAAGGACAACATAGTCAAGGTATTGGAGTGGCCATCACAAAGCCCTGACCTCAATCCCATAGAGAATTTGTGGGCAGAACTGAAAAAGCGCGTGCGAGCAAGGAGGCCTTACAACCCTGACTCAGTTACACGAGCTCTGTTAGGAGGAATGGGCCACAATTCACCCAACTTATTGTGGGACGCTTGTGAAAGGCTCCTTGAAACGTTTGACCCAAGTTAAACAATTTAAAGGCAATGCTACCAAGTACTAATGGAGTGTATGTACATTGCTGACCCACTGGGAATGTGATGAAGTAACTAAAAGCTGAAACAAATCATTCTCTCTACTATTATTTTGACATTTCACATTCTGAAAATAAAGTGGTGATCCTAACTGACCTAAAACAGGGAATCTTTACTTGGATTAAATGTCAGGAATTGTGAAAACTGAGTTTAAATGTATTTAGCTCAGGTGTATGTAAACTGTATGTTGCCCTAAAAGTTGATGAGTTGTGCAAACTAGGTAGAATCTTATTCTAAATGAGTCACAGTTGTAATGACTGACAAATGCACTTCCGCCAGGTATTACCTCGTTTTCTTTGACTTGGAAAATGTTGAGTAGGTTGTGTAGATCAGTAAGTGGGAAAAATCGAATTTAATCCATTTTTAGATTTCATTTTAAGGCAGCATAATGTGATGACTGTGCAAGGGGTGTGTAGATCTTCCCTAGCAATCGTTTGTTTTCCTCCCCTCATTATCATTCTGTCCCCTCACCCTGCAAACTCTACCTGTTCCCCTCACCAGTGGAGTCAGTGGAGTGTGTGGCTGACATTTTCAGAAACCTGGGGATAATAGCACAAACACCCACACGTCTACCGGGCTCCACAGGCACAGCTGGAGAAAAGGTGAACAGCCATGCTTTATTCACACCCACTTTGTATGTGTCACTTTAGTGCATTTCTAATGCAAATAGATCCATTTAAAAGCCTTGTTTCAAAATACCGTGAATATCAAATTCTACCCAAAGTAGCCAATTCATAGACTATGAACATTCTACGAGCTAGACGTGACCACTTAAAGCCAGAGAAAGGCTAGAATTAAGTATACTTAGAAAATGTTTCCATGACATCCGCCTGTGCGTGGCTGTGATTGTTTCCTAAATGTCAAGGTTTCTATTCATGACCCTCTCTTTCTCACTGTCCCTTCTTTCTCTCTGTCGCTCTCCCTCTGCATTGGAAACATATGTTAACATTACCAAAGCAAGTGAAGTAGAGAATACACAAAAGTGAAATAAACAGTAAAAACGAACATTAAACATTACACTCACAGTGGTTCCCAAAGAATAAAGACATTACAAATAGCATATTATGTCTATATACAGTGTTTTAACCATGTGCAAATGGTTAAAGTACAAAAGGGAAAATAAATGAACATAAATATGGGTTGTATTTACAATGGTGTTTGTTCTTCACTGGTTGCCCTTTTCTTCTGGCAACAGGTCACAAATCTTGCTTCTGTGATGGCACACTTTGGTATTTCACCCAGTACATATGGGAGTTTATCAAAACTGGGTTTGTTTTCAAATTCTTTGTGGATCTGTGTAATCTGAGGGAAATATGTGTCTCTAATATGGTCATACATTTGGCATGAGGTTAGGAGGTGCAGCTCAGTTTCCACATCATTTTGTGAGCAGTGTGCACATAGCCTGTCTTCTCTTGAGAGCCAGGTCTGCCTCCGGCAGTCTGTACATAGTCAGAGCGTTCCTTAAGTTTGGGTCAGTCTCAGTGGTCAAGTATTCTGTCACTGTGTACTCTCTGTTTAGGGTCAAATAACATTCTAGTTTGCCCTGTTTCTTTGTGAATTATTTCCAATGTGTCAAGTAATTATCTTTTTGTTTCTCATGATTTGGTCCTTTTGGTCCTTCTGTAGCTCAGTTGGTAGAGCATGGCGCTTGTAACGCCAGGGTAGTGGGTTCGATCCCCGGGACCACCCATACGTAGAATGTATGCACACATGACTGTAAGTCGCTTTGGATAAAAGCGTCTGCTAAATGGCATATATTATTTGGTTAGGTCTAATTGTGTTGCTGTACTGGGGCTCGATGAGGTCTGTTTGTGTTTGTGAACAGAGCCCCAGGACTAGCTTGCTTCGGGGGCTCTTCTGCAGGTTCATCTCTCGGTAGGTGATTGTAACGGCTTTCTTCTGTGGTCGAAGGAGAGAACCAAAGCGCAGCGTTGTTAGTGTTCATCATGTTTAATATAGACGATAAACGTGAACACTACAAAATACAAAACAACAAATGTGGAAAAACCGAAACAGTTCTGTCTGGTGCAGACACACGAAGACAGAAGACAACCACCCACAAAACCCAACACAAAACAGGCTACCTAAATATGGTTCCCAATCAGAGACAATGACTAACACCTGCCTCTGATTGAGAACCATCTCAGGCCAAACATAGAAACGGGAAAACTAGACACACAACATAGAATGCCCACTCAGCTCACATCCTGACCAACACTAAAACAAAGAAAACACAAAAGAACTATGGTCAGAACGTGACAGTACCCCCACCCCCCCAAGATGCGAACTCCGGCCGCAAAACCTGAACCTATAGGGGAGGGTCTG